>NC_064644.1:263580316-263652816 GCF_023864345.2 Schistocerca serialis cubense | reverse complement strand
ACTGGTGGAAAACATCTGGCAAATTCTGAATTGCACTTAGTGTGTTTTTTCGAAGTTTACTGACAAAGAACTGGCTAGGAACCGTTTATTAATGTCCATGAAAATTTCATTACCTGATGTTTCTGAGACTACACTTTATCTCCTTCTCATTTCAATGTTTGTATCATCTGCAAGCAAAACAAACTTGACACCTGGCAATGTTACTGATGAAAGGTTGTTGATATACACAAGGAAAAACAAGGAACCTAAGATGGAACCATGTGGGATGTCACATGTTATTAAGTCCCAGTTGTATGATGCCTGATAGCTTAATTCGTGTCTCTTTCCTAATGACACCATTTGTTTCCTGTCAGAGATACAGACATTCAACCATTTTGCAGCATTTCCTGTTACACCGTAATATTCTAGTTTCCTAACAATGATATTGTGATTTACACAGTCAAATGGCTTTGACCGATCATAAAATATACAAGTAGCTTGTAATTTATTGTCTAACGAATTAAGTATCTTTTCACTGTATGTATAAATAACTTTCTCAATATCAGAACCCAAATATGAACTGAGACTTGGACAACCTATTATTTGTTGTGAGGCAGTTAAGAAGCTGCCTGTTTGTTACTGACACGGCTAAATCTGGAAGTGCTAGCTTTGCCACTGCAGTGCTGATCACAGGGCCACGTCCATCTTGCTGACCAATTATGCTCACAGCCACCCCTTCAATTGTTATTGTGTCATGCCATGGCATCTCTGCTGCTCATCTGGCCTTTCGCCAGTTTCTGCAGATTATTGAGAAATTCTGGTGATTATAATTGGTGACAAGGTAAAAGGTTAGCAGTGCTGTGTGGACACAAAGCTTGTGCACCTTGCAGAACACCAACAGCAACAACCGCTCATGCAGCAGTAATTCCAAAAGCAGTTTCAATAACAGCAAACTGAATTGTTCCATCACGGAAGTCAGGTGTTGAAGGATCAATTGCAGGATCAAGTTACCTACCCTTAAGGCAGGGGTCACTTCCTAGATGAATAGCCAGCTATCCACATTTCTGCCTTTTAACAATGCCAAAGAGGATTAGGACTCATTTTCAGCAGGCAAAACAGCACTTCCCCACCTTTCAGGACTCTGATGATGCTCTCCAGTGATTGTCCTTCCTTTCTTGGGCTCCCTCGAACACCTCCAAATACAAAGGGTTCACTCTCCTCTCCTATCCAGTTGCACTCAATTTGAGAAGATGTGTTCATTCCTTTGCAATTATTTTTTTTTTGCAATGATTTCCTGTAGTTGAATTTTGGCAAGTTTAATCAATACCAGATGCAACCTGTTCAGTCATGTACTCTGTGGGTGACTGATTTGCAAGGGTTGAGTCACCATCATTTCACTTGTGTGAACTCTGCTTACAAAATCTCCTGTACAGACACTCTGATTTCAAACACACTGATCTAACTGGCTCCTGATCCAGAAGTACACACTACTGTCCTCAACTGGACAATCTTTTCTTGGGGGTTATTTTGGAAATGGTGCAGACAGCAAATGAATGACTCATGACTTGATGCAAGCAGCAGTGGTCCAGCTGGTGCATCCTACCTTGGAGCAGGTGTAGAATACTCACAAACCTATTTCCTGATGGCTTCGTCATAATTCATCAATTTCTGATGTGTTAATGGTCTATGAACAGCCAGTCACACCCTGCTGGCTTGGGCGGTGGGGTCTTTCATTTTGTCCTAACTGCTTTACTGCACACACATGCACAGACTGTCTGGACTGCTGAGCACATTGCTATCATTGTGAAAAAGATGGGCATCTCCAAACTGTCTGTCATAATTTATAACACAGAGAGAGGGAGGGGGGGGGGGGGGTGCTGTCTTACAATTCTCATCCAAGTACTTTAATTTATTGGACTATCATTTAATCTAGCAATCTAACAATATTGGTAGGGGTCGTTGCACTTCATTATACTGAAACCAACATATAACTTTCTCATTTATAGTTGAAATTAAGCAGCTATTTTAACAACTGAATGAATTATTGTATTAATATTATAAATGTAGTAGCATAGTTACCCAAATTTCTCCAAAAATCTTAATAACTAGAGACCAGATGGTATGCATCATAAAAACCTTAAAATATATATGCAAATATGTATGAAAAATGCTTAAAAATGCAGGATAACTGTTGCACTATCAAGATCAAATAATAAAAAAACATGGTAGTTATTGCGTGCATTATATCTCAAAGTCGAACCTATGCATACCAATTATAAGGAAGAGCACTGGCCAGGTGAAAAATCGGTGTGTGTGTGTGTGTGTGTGTGTGTGTGTGTGTGTGTGTGTGTGTGTGTGTGTGTCGCACGCCCCAACTGCCTCCAGCAACCCACCAAGGCCTCAATGCTTCCATGCCATGACGCATCGCCACTGTTATCCACACCAAAGGTGGACATACCAGCTATTAGGTAGGTGGTCATAATGCTCCAACTAATCAGTTTAACTCTGGGCTTAAGCGCCATTTGCACAAATGTTAGTTTTTCTGGAGCAAGTGGAATACCTTGGACACTTGCTCAACAAAAAAGACTCCAACCCACTGAGCACAATGTTCCATCTAATGACACACTACACCATCATCTAAATTTAGGGAGCTGCAGCCTTTTTTTGGGAAAGATGAATTATTATTTTAAGTTCCTCCCACAAGTGGCCCATATTAAAAATCTGTTAAAACGACTGCAGAAGAAAGGTGTTTAGCACAGGTGGATAACTGTCTACTAGCGCACTTCCATGTAGTTTAAGCATCTTTTAGCACTTGGCACTCTCTCTTATGCCCTTTTCCACCCACTGTGTCCACTGATTTGGCTGCATATGCCTCTCCTTATGGCACTGGTGCATAGGAATGATGATGATATTAAGAAACCGACTGCTTATGGACCAAAGAGTATAACATCCACTCAAAATACTTGCTTACAGATAGAAAAAGAAGCTCTGCTCATTATCTTCACAATGAAGAAGTTTCATGTTTACCTATTTGGGGACAAGGTTACACTTATTACAGACCTCAAGCCTACGATAGTGCTCTTCGGGCCACACTCTCTGCTTCCGGAGCAGACAACGCGAAAGTTCCAGCACTAGGCAATTTCCTCAGTTCCTAAAATTGTGGATTAAATGTAAGTCCACAGCATGACACACAAATGTGGACACAATATCATGCCTCCTCGCAGGACCAGACCCGGCCTTTGACTATAAGGAAATCTCGTGTTTTCACATACACGTGGAATGGCAACACACCTGGGGCGGGTTTCTCATTACAGTAGCATTGATCGCCACAGTGTTGTGACCCTAGCTCGTGCAGCGTCATGTGCTGTGTGTCCGTGGATAGTCCACATACTGTTCTACGAACAACAATATGGAACTACAGGCCTGTGTACTCACCTCTCCCACCGTTGGTCATCACAATTTTCTCTTGTTTGAGGCTGACTCAACTATTCACTGTGTCATCATCCCAACCACATAGCGGCCTAAAGTTCTCCAACTTCTCCATCGCAGACTCTGGGGCATGTCACAGATAAACCTAACATGGCGAAAGGCCTACTAGCCAGGACTGAACAAGAAGGTAGAGGCTATGGTGTGCAACTGTTCCACTTGCACCCAGACCAGTTCACTCCATCCCAATCTTTCAGACATATGCCCCCCCCCCCCCCCCCCCCCCTCCGCCGCCTCCCCTGCCTCCTCCGCACGACCCCGTGTTCATTTGGACATTGTGTGTGCCCTTCTGGGCTAAACATAGCTCACTGTCATGGCTGCCTACTCTAACCACCAATATGTGGTCAGCATGGCATCCACCACAACACACACCACAATTAACACCCTTGTATAGATTCTCGCCATCAAAGGGCTTCCCAAATCATCATATAGGACAATTTTTTAACACAATTTATTACTTGTATCAGAACATGTACTACAAGGTGATAAGATCTCTTGTAGAAATAATAAAACACACTATCAGTTGCAAAATGGAGGGTTTATTAAAACCCCTTTACCATGGTTTCAACATTTATAAAAAGTCTTCTTCGGATGGAAACACTGAAAACTGCGTTACATGTTGTGGCAGAGGTACATTAAAACATAGTCAAAGGCGCAAGTCAAATATAACATTTCAATTATGTAACAACTGAAATACGCACAACGTTGTTGTTGTCATTTGGTATATCCTCGCCAATGCACAACTAGTGAATGCACCCTGTTGTGCATGTTTTAATTACTATACAGGTGAAATTTTATCCCTCTATCTGCTCACCCCTACCACTCCCCACACTCCTACATGCTTCCTGAAGTCCATAAACCAAACCATCCAGGACACCCCATTGTGGCTGGTTACTGTGCCCCCACTGAGAGAATCTCTGCTCTTGTAGCAGCCTATTACCCAAAACCCACCCTCATATATAGAAGATACCAATCATTTTCTCCACTGATTCTCCGCAGTTTCTATTCCTTTACCATGCCACTGGCCTTACCGCTATTGAACACTACCTTTCCCAATGCCTGACTGATTCCAAACCAACAAGCTCCTTCCTAGTTGCCACGACAACTATATCCTCACCCACAATTACTTCTCCTTTGAAGGCATTACCTGCAAACAAATCCGGGGTACGGCTATGGTCACACATGTGACACCATCCTATGCCAATTTACTTGTGGGCCATCAAGAAGAATCCTTTCTAAACACCTAGAATCCTAAACCCCTCATCTGGTATACAGTCATTGACGACATCTTTGCGAACTGGATCAAGGGTGAGGACACCCTATCTACATTCCTACAGAACCTCAACAGCTTCTCCCCATTTGCTTCCCCTGGTCCTTCTCAACTCAACAAGCCACCTTCTTAGACATTTACCTCCACCTCAAACATGGGTATATCAATACCTCCGTCCATATCAAACCTACTAACCACTAGCAATATCTCCACTTTGACAGCTGCCACCTGTTCCATACCAAGAAGTCCCTTCCATACAGCCTAGCCATCCGTGGTCGTCGTATCTGCAGTGATGAGCGGTTTCTCTCGAAATATACCGAGAGACTCACTGAAGCCTTCACAGAATGCAATAATCCTTACAACTTTGTATGAAAACAAACCTCCTGTGCCTTATCTTTCCAGTCTCCCACCACCTCCCAAAGTCTTACTGTCCAGCCAGACAGGAGCATTACCCTTGTACCTCAGTACCAACCATGACTGGAGCAACTGTATTACATGCTCTGCTAGGGTTTCAACTACCTCTCGTCATGCCCTGAAATGAGAAATGTCCTGCCCATTATCCTTCCCACCCCTCCCATAGTGGTACTCCGTCGTTCACTGAACCTACACAATATACTTGTCCATCCCTACACAACCCCTGCTCCCAACTCCTTACCTCATGGCTCATACCCTTGTAATTGACCTAGATGCAAGATCTCCCAACACCATCACCTACCCCAGTTCAGTCACAAATATCACCTATCACATCAAAGGCAAGGCTAACCATTGTGCTGCATTCTATGTAGGAATGGCAACCAACAAACTGTCTGCCCACATGAATGGCCACCGATAAACTGTGGCCAATAAACAACTGGCCCATACTGTTGATGAGCACACTGCCCAACATGAAATTCTCCATTTCAATGACTGCATCACAGCCTGTGCCATAAGGATCCTTCCCACCAACATCAGCTTTTCTGAATTTCGTCGCTGGAAACTCTCCCTGTAATATACCCTACATTCCTGTGACCGTCCTGGCCTCAACCTTCATTAGTCACTGTCCTTACCCATCCAGCCCCTTCCCTGTTACCTTTCCCACACTACATAGCCCCCTACTCCACCAACGCACCCAGTCTTTTTACAACTCTCCTCTTCTCTACCACCCCCTCCCCCGTCCGCCAATCTCGCCCTCTGCACTCTGTCTAACCTCCTAACTGCGCCTATCTGCTCTACCCTCTCTCCACCTCATTCCTGCACGCTCTCCAGCAGGACTTCACAGTTCCCCACCCCTACCCTGCTATTCCTACCTGTCCCTGCCCCAGCCACCTTCTACCCCTACAAAGTTGCCTCTTCCATCATGCATTACTGCTGTTGCCACTACTCGCAGTGTGACTTCAGCTGCCAGAGGCTGCAGTCATTTGTGTTTGAGTTGTGTTTGAGTTGCATTTGTGTGTGTGTGTGTGTGTGTGTGTGTGTGTGTGTGTGTGTGTGTGTGTGTATTTTTACAAAGGCCCTGTTGGCCGAAACCTTATTTTGTGAAATCTTTTTGTTGTGCCTATCTGCAACTCAGTATCTCTGCTATATGGTGAATAGCAACTACCCTTTTCATGATATTGACACATTGGATACAGAAATGTGAGAGTGAATCAATAACTTACAACGGTAGCATAGTAAACTTTCAGTTTCAGCGTTGAAGTAAAAATCCACCCCCAAGTTTCCACCTCTGTTCAAACATAAGATTCAGTCTACTGAGTTTGGACGATTCTATTCAAAAATAACAAGTTTGTTTGCAAGGCCATCACCTGTAGCAATCACAGAAGTATCCAATTTGTAAACAAAGCCTGTCTTTTCTTGCTGCAATGTATTTTTTTTTCCAGATGCATTTCGCTTTTTACTTTAAAAGGTATCTTTTTTTCTATACAAAATTTTGTAGATTACAATGTAGTTCGCATCTTGATTTTTTTATGTGAATAAATGATTACTTACAGTTTTTCCTTTTTTTGTTGTCATCTGGATTTCCTCTCTTCTGGTCAGATACTGGAGGTTGCACTATCACTTCTCTTACAAAACATAAGCATATTTTCATGTTACGATGTTTGCCCTTTTTGGTGTGGAGCTCTATTAGTCTTCTGTCACTAGTTGTAGATACTTTACTGAAAACTGTGATTTAATCATGCACGTGGAAGAAATAAATTACATGGCAGCAAGGAATGGTGGATTTTATTTACAAATCAATTACTCAAAAATCTTGTATAATATTACCTGATAGGGAATTAAAGATTTTACTGAATGAGATTTTCACTCTGCAGTGGAGTGTGTGCTGTTGCCTTTATCAGGCAACTGCTCTTCCAACTGAGCTACCCAAGCAAGACTCACACCCCGTCCTCACAGCCTTCTGCCAGTACCTCATCTCCTACCTTCCAAACTTTACAGAAGCTCTCCTGTAAACCTTGCAGAACTAGCACTCCTGAAAGAAAGGACATTGCGGAGACATGGCTTAGCCACAGCACAAGCCCCCAAAACGCAAAGGTCCCGAGTTCGAGTCTCGGTCTGGCACACAGTTTTAATCTGCCAGGAAGTTTCAAAGATTTTACTGTTGAAAAATTCATTTTACTCCATTGAACACAATTTCAAATTATTCTCAAAACTAACGATTCTGATTTCAACTGTTTTATGTACTTTAATATTACTGATTTTTTGTTTTTTTTGTTTTTTGTTTTTAATGATCACACACACACACACACACACACACACACACACACACACACACACAAAATATATACAAGTATGGTATTTTACTATTATTTTCTACAGTATTCACACTAGTTTTTAAGCTCTTTATCCAGCGAAAGTACACTACTCGTGTACACAACCACCACAGACACCAGAACACACACTGCCCTGGTTGCAACAGCACTGATTACTGATTATCGATTCCTGAGAGCAGTTGTCTGGGCGGATGGAGTTAAGTAGGGGGTAGGCAAGGACACACGAGGCGAGGAGGGTAACGGGATGTGGTGACAGCTCCTTTGACAGATGAGTCGGCAACTACATTAGACAAAAGAAGTTTGGAGAATAAAATATATAAAAGAGGGAGACGGGGGAGAAAGGGGAGGGGAGGAAGGGAGATGAAGTGGGGTACAGAGTGTGGAGTAAGAAGAGAGAGGTAGGTGTAGGTGTAGGTGTAGGTGTGTGTGTGTGTGTGTGTGTGTGTGTGTGTGTGTGTGTGTGTGTGAGAGAGAGAGAGAGAGAGAGAGCTAGCTTGTTTCAGGAGGTTTAGGCCAGGGGAATTGCGAGAGCATGCGATATGCTGGGGAAACAATTCCCACTTGCAAACTTAAGAGAAACTTGTGCTGGAAGGGAGTATCCAAATGGCTTGCATGCTGAAGCAGCTGTTGACGTTATTTGTGTTGTGTGCACCATTTTCAGCAACTGCATGGCCAAGTTTGCAGTTTGCCACAGTTCCTTCATGTAAGTAGACAGTTGTTTACTTGTCATGCTCTCACAGAATGCAGTACAGTAACTGTAGCATAGCTGATATATAACATGGCTGCTTTCACATGAAGCTCTGTTGTTTATTGGATAGGAGATGGCTGTAACTCAACTCCAAAAAGAGGTGGTAGTGGGTGACTGGTACATATCTCGCAGCTGAGTTGATCACAAGGATGTGACAAATGGGATGTACGACTGGCAGCAGAGTTGGAGTAGGGATGACAAGGATATTCTGAAGGCTGGGTAGGTGTGGATCTCTAATTTGGGGTGACATTAGTAGCATTGCTGGTAGGACATCCTTCACCTCAGGTCACACCGAGAGGTAGTTGAAGCCCTGATGAAGGTTGTGATGGAACTTTCCGTGACCAGGGTTCTACAGGGCAATCAAATGAATGCTGGTCAGGTGCTGTTTAACAGATTTCCTGGTGTCAGAGGAGGACATGACATGGGAGATCTGTTTATGAATGAGTTGGATGGAATACTGTGTGCTAATAACAGTTTCGGTAACGTGAGTGATGTATTTTGACACCTTGTGGTTTCCAGAGAAGATGCGGCATCCATGGGTGGTAAGGTTGTTAAGGAAGAGATTTTGTGGGATTATGGTTGACGTTGTTAGTGGGGTGCATGGTGAAGAAATATCTCCACTGCAGAGAACTAGAAAAGGTGAGAACATCCTTGAGTCCAGCATGGTTAAACTTTGGGCTACAGGTAAGTCCTTTATTAAGTATCAAGACTTCTGCAGAGATCATAGCTTTAGCAGAAAGGTTGAAAAACAGTGTTACCGGATGCGTATTCAGGAGCAGTGAGTTTTGTGGATGAGATAGTTTCAGTATACTCCTTAGGACCAAAACCTATTTTCAATCATGTGCACTTGGAAACAAGCCTCTTCCTGTGCAAGTCCTCTATAGTGGAAATATTTCTTCACCATGCACCACACTGACCACAACCAAATAAAACCTCAAACAGAACCTTGTTTAAATCAGTTCCAATGTCCCTCCAACCACGACCCTCCTCCCCTTCTATCCAGTAATCCCTGGTTATCTTACAGCAATTCCTCATTTCTAACCTGACCTCCCCTGCCATTCCTAAGGCCCTCCCCGGTGACTTCATCATCAATATTATTGAATACGGAACAATCCATAACCCGAAAAGCAATCCAGACCTTATCTTGCTTCCTGCAGATAAATGCTACACCATGTTAGTCTTGAATAATAGTGACTCTGTGGCTAAATGTTCTATGTCAACTTTCCAACACCTCTGCATACAAACCTTTTAATCATGATCCCATCCCAGAAGTCTTAACAGGACATCCATCAGCTCCTCAAGGCCTTCAGTCCATCCCAAAACCTGACACCTGAATCCATCTCCATCCTCAACCCGCACTACTACCTTTTACCTACACTCCAAATTCCACAAATCCAACCTCACTGTTCTCCCCACTGGTCATGCCATTGTGGTTGGGTGCAATGCTTCCTCAGGAAAAACCTTTTTCTTTGGTGACCAACACATCCAAACTACTGTCTAGAACCTCTCACTCTAAATTTAAGACACTGCTTACATCCTCCATTGCCTTTCCATAGTCCCTGTCCCACTACCACCAAACTCCTTGTTTGTCACTGTGGATGTGCTGTCCTTACACACCAAAGCCCCCATTCCCATAGGATACTAACTTTCCCAAAGTAATCGCGATACCACACCCGCCAGGTTTTTCCTAATCCCCCAGTCAACTACATCCTGACCAACGACTGTTTCACTTTCAAAAACCAAATCTGTAAACAAATCTGTGGTACTGCCTTGGATAATCACATGGCACCATTCTATATCAACTTATTTATGAGCCAACTGGAGGCATCCTTTGTATCCACTCAACACCTAAAACCCTTGCCTGGTTCAGTTCCAATGACAACATTTTCACGTTTTGGACTTGGGGCAGGGACAGCCTTCAGTCAACCAACGATAACCTCTACACCTCCTCCCATATCCACTTCAACTGGCCCTTCTCAACTCAACACGGCACATTCCTAGATGTTTATCTACACCACCCAGATGGCTTCATAAATGTGCCTGTTCATTTCAACCACACCAACCAACGACAGAACCTCCACTTTGAAAGCTGTCACCATCCCATGTGAGAAAGTCACATACTTACCGCCTCACCACACTTGGATGCTCTACCTTATTGGAAAGCAGAAGTCATTGAAATGTACCACTCACCTTACCACAGAGTTTATTGGCAGACAATATCCTATCCAACTAATATATTAACAAATCTCCCATGCCATCTCCTCCTCCGACACTAGTGAACCTACGAGACAACCAGTTCCTCTGATCAACCAGGATCACCTCAGTGTCAAAACGTTCCACCACATCCTTCACCGGGGCTTTGACTACCACTTGGCATGTTGTGAGATGAGGGATGTCCTACCAAAAATCACCCCAATTAGAGATCCACGACAACCCAACCTACAGAATATCCTTGCCCATCCCTAATCCAATCCTGCTCCCAACCCTGCACCCTATTTTTCATTTCCTTGTGGCCGACCCAGCTGCAAGAGCTGTTCTGTACGCCCACCAATATCTCCTGCTGCTGTAGTTGGGTTACAGCCACCTCTTATCCAATAAACAGCAGACCTACATGTGAAAGAACTCATGCTATACATCAGCTATGCTGCAATTTCTGTACAACATTCTATGAGGGCACAATCAAATAAGCAACTGTCTACTGTCATGAATCAACTGTGGCAAACTGCAAACTTGACCATCCAATTGTTGAACACGTTGCACACCACAACACAAATGACTTCCACAGCTGCTTCAGTACTCTACCATTTGGATACTCCCTTCCAGCACTAGTTTCTCTGAGGTACGTAAGTGGGAACTGTTCCACAGCACATATCTTGCACTCTCATGATCCTCCTGACCTAAACCTCAGCAAACATGTTTCCTACTTCCTCACCTTACCTTTTTCCTTTTCTCTTCTGTCTACACTGCCCCTTTCCTGCCAGATTGTGTACTACCTTCTCCCACCACTCTTCTTCCTCCCTCTGACCCTCTCTCCATTTCTCTCTGCTCTCCCTATTCATCTCCACCTTCCTCTTCTTGCCTACCCTCCCTTCCCACCACTCCTTCTTACATACTCTATCCTCCGACTCCTTTTATCTTGTTGTGCAGCTGTTGAGTCATCTGCCAAAAGACCTGCCAGACACTATTATGCTACCCCTTCCCGTTGTCTCATGAGCCCTTCCCTACCTCCTCCCCACCTTTGTCTCCTTCAGCAAGTGCTGTAAGTAATCAATAATCAATGATCAGTCTCACCGTGACTATGTGTGTGTGCTTTTGGGTGTCTGTGAGTACTTTTACCAGAGAAAGGGCAAAAGCTCGAAAGCTAGTTGATTAATGTTTCCTTTTACATGTTCCTGTGTGCCACGCATTGGTCTGCTGCAGATGGTTCATTTCCTTTCCCTTATTTTACATATTCTTCCACCAAGGAATTTATATTGTTTTCAATATTATTTTCTGTTTAGTTATGTCCACCACCCTGCAGAATTTTACGAACGATAACATTTTCCATCTGGAATGTTATTTTATATATTTATTCAAAGTCACAATTTCAACTGTCATAACTTATGGTTCGTATGAACAAGAAAAAGGATTCTTTGCCATCTGTCAGGTGGTTATTCAGTAATTAAAGTGTAGCTACTCACAGTGGTCCACTGTGGGCTGTAATTATCATATGGCAGCAAAACTTTGTAGATATTCTAATGCGTTAATGTGGACCAGTTGACTTTGAAGGGAAGGAGGGGGAGGGGGGGGGGGGGGGGGTGAGTGTCAATTTTGGCCACCAGGTGAAAATCTGGCACTGTGAATACAAGAAGGATGTATAAAAATGTTTCCATATGTAATGGATTAGGAACAGACATGGGCAGAAAAGGTTAAATAAGTGAGAAAGGTATAATGTTTACTTTATTCTAAACTGCCACTTACACAATGCTGCATCCATAAAACGATGCGAGCAACAGTTGCTCACACCATTTCTGGTACAATCTGAGAAACATGTTCTTGTTTACTGGCTTTCAGATCAGGTAGAGACCAAATGTGTACCTGGTTCATGCATTCTTTTAGATATCCAAAGTGACACTGATTCAGATCAGGTGATCTTGCAAGACATGGATATGGAGACATATCCATGGAAGGTTGCATTATCAGACCTTTCACTGGGTGAGCAATATGAGGTGTCACCCCATCTTGCATGACAATAGTGGTTTCCACACAGAGGCACTCTTCCAAAGCAGGAATCACATGCTGTACAAGTGCAGACGTCATAGCACACTTGACTGTCCCCCTGCTCACAGGTCGAGAATAAAGGTGCAGGTGATCCACACCATACCAGTCATATACTGGAAGTGAAATGGCTCTTCAGGCACAACACATGGTTTAACAGTACCTCAAATTTGGCAATTCTCTGTCTTAACTGCATCCTGTAGTATAAAGTGTGCCTCGTCACTCCATAAAATATTGCTCAGCCTCTTATCATAAATTTCAGTCTGTGCCAGAAACCAAAGAGCAAATTCAGAACGTTGCTCCAAATTATGAGGTTTCAGCTGCTGCACCATCTGGATCTCGTACAGGTACGAGTGTGAAATACAATACACAGCTTTCTGAACTGATTACCATGGGATGGACAATACTTGTGACGGAGCACAAGTACAAGTACTAGCTGGGTCGTATGCTGAATGGTCTATTACAGTAACAGCGACTTCGTCAATAATTTTCACTGGAACAGGACACCTTCCACTTCCAGGTGCGTCACCAAGTTCATCTGTGTTTTAGAATTTCATTATCAACACCACTGCCATATGATAATTACGGCCCACACTGGACCTCCGTAAGTGGCTGCACTTTAATTATAACCATATGGTATATGAAAGACTGTAGTGCTTCATGTAATCATTCCTGTCTACTTTATGTCATCCTAAGCTATTTAATTTCTTCTGTGCATGCCAGGTAGTACTCAATGAGTTCCTAGAGCTTTGGCTGTCAAGTGTCACATCTGGTGCACATACAGTGGGTATTAAGACTATTGTATGACAGGAAGTTAACAGCAATTTAAATACATTAACAATTGACATAAGGACTGGGTCATTTTGAAAGGAGTGATTATGCTTTGATGCATATTATGGTGGGAATGGCACAACAATCAAAATAGCAGTTCCGAATATGTACATTTAACAGCAGTCCATGTGGAAGATGTCATTGCATTCTATGTGAAAAATGTTGTCATTTCATTCTACCACATTACACTTAAAAGGACATCTCTGGCTTCTTTTCACATCACGGAAAAACTTTTTCATTAAATGCAAGAAGCACGAGTCATGCTATATAATGTTCTAATTAACACCTATGAAATACTTTATAAATAAAGCATATTTATTAATGTCATGACAACTGTTCGATTTGTCCACATGACACTACAGGCTTTCATTTACAGTGTAGTTTTGATCCATCAAAATAATACAGAAAGGGGAATGGTGTTAGACTCCCCATTTCGTTCGTAAGCACGGACAAGACAATCAGTGAAATCACTCTGTTTCCAGGGTACAGGCCTACTCTAAACTGTACCCGAGTATGCAGAAGAAATACTTTTAGCTAGTGCTCAAAGTGAGTTGATACCATACAAGTGCAATAAAATTAACATCAAAATATTCGTCAGAAATGACAAAAGGTGCAATAAAATTATAACTGCTCACTAAGTCAAGTGGGCATGGCCTCCTGATAGTACAACAACTGTACAATGTATGCCATTACTTGTACAAATATCCCACATTATCAGAAGAGCAGTATCAAAAAATGTAGTCACATCTTCCCAAAACTAAGTTCATCTACTTTCAGTCAAATGTGGACTGCACCTCAATAAATCACAAGTACATAAAAATAAGTTAATTTGATAAACATTGTCTGTTGTGTTACTCATACTATTTTTAACATTCTGATCATACAGAATACGGGAAACTAGAGAAGTGCAAGGTTGCAGAATGTAACTTTACAAATGGACACAGACTGATAAAAAATACTAAAATGCAACTGACATTGATCACAATTTGAACTGCAGTTTTGCAATTAATTGATGATCTTACTGCGTGGCACCAAATTAACACAGGTCTATTCTTTGAATGTAATATGGAGAAAGGCATTCATTCATGATGGAGTAAGCAGGGGAACCAAACAACAGCATTTCTGTGAGTGGTCTCAATTCAGCCTCATAACTGACCATTCTCTTCAAGTTATCTAGAAAAGCAACTTATCACTGTATGAGCTCTTGGACATGCATATTTTGAAGACATTTTCACTTAGTTATTGCAGCAGTGACCACTGGCAGCAACTGTCTTTCTTTCAATGGTAAATTCCGCAAGAGACATTCTGGCAAGTTGATTATTAATGCCACAGTAATTGCCACATAAACAGAAATGACTATTTGGCCCAAGATATTAGGAATATTTTAATCATTAGACATTACAGTAAAGGCTGCACAATGCAATAAAGTCCGATCATTCAATTATTTCATCATATTGCAGTGGTTGGGAAAATAAATTTTAATTTCTGAGACAACAATGAGTTTCAGAAAACAGCTTGAGGGAAGATATTATCACATCTTTTCCAGTCCTTAGTCTGTGTATCAGAGACCGAAAAATTTGTCATTTATATTTACACTAAAGGGAAAGCTGTCATCAACATGAAAGTTGATTTGAGTATCACATTACTTTATGAGGCCTGATTCTATTGGAGGTGAAATACCCTTGCCTTCCTTGATATTTACACTGACTAACCTACGTAATTGAAATGGGGTCAAAGTTTAATGAGGCCTTCACATCACAATTCAACTTGGCATATATGCAAATAATTGTCAGAGGTGACGAGTGACTTAATGGAACACACTTCTTTGTACTTTATTTTTGCAACATCTGAATTGTTTGAAATATAATGTAAGGAAGTAAAATTAAGTAAGGATTATTTTCTGTTTCTTTTTCAGTTTCTAATGCATGCCATAACAATTTTCCCTTTGGTTCTTCTGATGGCCATATGTGAACAAATTTCTGACAATTGACATTCCTCTGTCTTAAAGGGCCACTAAAATAATGAGTTCATACAAAGTAAGCTTCTTGGAACTATCATTTGTTGAAAATTCTATGTAGACCCACTGTTAAACCAAATAGGCTACCCAAACAGCTTATATTTAATTCAAAATAACATTAGCATCAAACATTTAAAAGTGCAGTGCATTTCCAAAAGTTTTAATGTATGTGTTGTTTTCAATCCCAGTTTTCTCCCCTATTTATGATTTTCACGTTTTTTTATTACATGGAATATGAAAAAAAAAAAAAAAAAAAAAAAAAAAAAAAAAAAAAAAAAAATTAGTGTGCTAAGGCTAACAAATTTATGAACTATGTACAAAAGACTGCATTTACAAAGCATCTGTGAAAAGATAACTATTGTGTGTGTGTGTGTGTGTGTGTGTGTGTGTGTGTGGTGACAACTACATGAGAACAATACCAAGATCAAGCTGTAGCATGCAAGCATTATGAAGGATATGGTGAACCAGCACCAGAGTGAAAACAGGAACAAAATGTTAAGTAATTTCTACTCAAGCTGAGGCTCAGGTTAACATTCTCACCTCTGCATTAGCTCGCTGTTTCTGCTTAAGCTGAGAAATAAATTCTTGCACGATTTGAGTGTTTTCGAGTGAGTGGTGCAGGAATGACACTCAGTGCAGGGCTACAGACTTCTGGAGGGAAATACACAAGCAGGTTAAATAAAAGGATGTGCGCATACACACTGAACAAAGATTCAAACTTAACCGTAAAGTTGAGCAAATGAAGCACCAGCTAATATCACCTGATCTAATGAATCCATGAACTGTGGTATAGCACCTTAGCATGATTTTTTTAAAGGTCTATAAATAAACAAGACTTCTGCACTACAAACTTCATAAAAATATTATGTGAAACAATCAGGTACAGATAATTCTACTTCCACTATCACTTTTTCAGTAGTAAGTACAAGATAATACACAAAAATAATAAATAATGTATCATGCAAGATTCTAATGGATGACATAGTTAACCTCCGATATCAATACCACAATGAACAAAATCCAGGAAAACTTCCCCAGAGGAGATATTTGGGGACAAGTACGAAAATATATTAACCAAACCATTTTTTTTAAAAAAGGAGGTAACAGCTCGGCTTCTCCACAAAAATAGTTATAACATGACTACAATTTTCTACACAATGCTATGATTCCTACAACATAATGCTGATCTCCATCATATCAAACATCAGTTACAACAATTCAACTAAGCATGTACAGTTAACATGCTAAATGTTGCACTGCCCAAGAAAGTCAAGAGCTGAAGTAGAGTTCCAAAAAAAATGTACGTGTACAAACCTTGAAACAACAAAATATGTGAAGCAATGTAAAAATTGTATTGGTGTTATCAAGAAGAGTATTGGCAGAAACAGGATGTAACAGGAAATGAAACAATGGAAAAGTTACCAATGTAACTTCTGCTCGATAACTACTTAAGTTAATTAAGATTTACTAGCTACACTGTCATATACATTAAGATGGAAAAATGAAGTAACGTACTGAAAGTTGTTATGTTCTGAACAAAAAATGGCTCGAGTGTTTTTTTCTAAGCAAAGTACCAGCAAACAGCAAGTGTCCTACAACGATGGGTACAAAATTACTTACTACATTCCTGTAGTAAACAGATGATAGGTTGCATTACATTATTTCCTGTAGTTAAACTCTTAATACTTAACACTATCATTTGAAGTAATTTTCAAAGTATCAGCTGTTGCAATAGGACTAATTTTGAGTATTCTCTCCTGTTTTAAAGTCTTGAGATATTACTCTTCTCTATCAATGGGCATAATGATAACCACAGTGCTAATGGGTTGGCCAGAATATTCTTGAAATTACTGAATGACAGTATTCTGCTTCTTATCATTTACACAGAAGATAGATTTGTTATAAATTTCTGGAAGCGAAAATAAATTTCTTTACCTGCAAGACCTAATAAAAAGAAATGGCAAAAAATTTGATAGCAAAAGTAAAAATTTTCTTGAAGAGGAATGGACAGCACGAAACTTCGAAAATATTTAGGCCATAACACTGCACACTCAACTAGTCATACGGTTGAGTGGAACGGAAGAATAAAACAGTTTAATTGTGTGATGATAAAAAAGAAAACTACAGGAGAGTAGATAGAAAACTTCACAGGGAATGAAAACTGAGAAAAAAATTGATGTGAGCAGTACCTTTTAACAGAAAGGGTCTAACAGATAACTTGGATAACAACTAAAAGGCAACAAATGCCAGTGTACAACACAGAACGAAGAACAAAAACACACCACAACTACCATCAGGGAAGTAATAATCACAATGAGAAACATTCATTTTTGCGCAGCTAAAGCTTCAGTAACTCATCAGTGTATTTTGCACATAACTATTGTGCCTAAAGAAGGCCGAATCATGCATGTATAGCTAAGATATTTAACTGAATATAAAGTAGAAGTAATTTGGGGAAAAAAGAAAAACTGAATATGAATCATCTTAAATTATGTCAAATGAGAAAGAAACGGTCCAGGGGAATGATACCACTACACATATGAAGGAATTGTGTATCACTGAAAGCCACTTTCCTTCTTTTTATATCTTGCATAAAAAAGTATGACATTTGTAAAAAGCATTTTGGAAAGTAAGTAAGGCATGCAAATTTCTGTGGCCAGGAACAGTACCCAAAATCTGTACCCCTTGTTCTACTGCTCACTTGCATCTCCTTTGTTACACGAGTGATGACTCACTCCCCAAACTCTTCTCCCCCACCACAGCTTATATTTACATTGTTCAGAATTTTTGCGTTGTTTGAGAAAGTTCATATTTTGTCGGAAGTTAGATGCAGTAGCAATGCTCACCAAATAGTACGTGTAAGTAGAGCAGACAGTAACATAAAGGCAGCAGAATACTAAAGCAAGCACATCAATTGAGATTATAGGAAGAAATGGAAGATTGTAAAAAACTGCAAGCACAATCAAGGCAAAGAACAAGCCAGGTATCCTCACCGTTAAAAACTATGGGTCACAACCGAAATAAACAACATCTAGAGAATCTCTCTCCCAAGATTAAAATACAGCAACTTCCAAAAAGTCCCTTTAAACTACAGATTTGGGTGACCTTTTCTTGTTGTTATCCGCTCTCATTTTTCCACTTTGCTTAGGTACAGAATTTGATGAAGCAACTGCACATACAAATCACTACAATCCTAGTAGTGCTAAGCTGTCAGTCAACAACATGCGATACATCATATGAACATATCCAGAAATATACAATATTCCCTCCTATCTCTTTCGCCTAGGATAAACAAGCAACACATTGTTATTTGATTATAACTCATATCATGCCTATAATTTTCTATTGTAAATTTATAGTATTAAAACAATGGGATTATTATTCAGTAGGTGGATTGTCATATGAACACCAAATTGAGTGCCCACAACATTTTTTACTGTTCAATATGAAGTATACCATGTAACTGCTTTTCCTCAAAATGAAACACACACACACACACACACACACACACACACACACGGAGACAGTGACAGTGACGTTTTACAATTCTCTTACAAGTACTTTGATTTATTAGACTATCATTTAATCTAACAACTATACTGAAACCAACATATAACTTTCTCATTTATAGTTGAAATTAAGCACCGATTTTAACAATTGAATGAATTATTGTTTTACTATTACAAATGTAGCAGCATTGTTACCCAAATTTCTCTGCAAATCCTAATAACAATGCAAATGTCATTATTTTACATGTGGTCAGGTGAAATATATTGACAGTTCTTTTCATAAGTGACAGTATTACACTTCTTCAGTAAATACTTATTTCTGTTGGACTGTGAGTCTTTAAGTTTACCATTCCCACAGCAGTTTAAGACAAAATATCACTTTGACAGGCAGCATTGTTATCTGACTGTTCCTCAACAATGTGTGTGAAACGTTTTGTTATGCTTTCATAACAAATGAAATCCACTTCTATCCATAATGTTCAGCTTTTACACAAAATAAGTGTTTGTATTTTATGACCTTTGCTACATACAGTGTTGTAGGCCAATGTGATACAGCAAGCACAACACTGGCTATTTACATTAAAATAATCTGCTGAGGGAATGTTACTCTGCAAGAAGAACTATCACGTTGGGATACCTACTATATTATGAAAAGGATAGATTACCACTCACAATGAAGATGGCATGATGAGTTGTAGACAGGTACGACAAACAGTGTTACATATAAGCTTTCAAGCAAAGCCTCCATCAGAAAAGGAAAACACGCACACATTCACACACACCTGACCATTATCTCCATCAGCTCCGGCCAAAAGGCAACTGAAACAAGTTGAATGTGAGCAACAATCTGGAGTGGGGTAGGGAAGGGGAGGGGTGCAGTCTTCACAGACAGACATTATCCCAGAGACCAACTCCACAAACAGATTTCCAGTGCCACATCACCACACAACCCCAATCCTTCCACCAACATCAAGAGCCAGCCACAAAGGACTGCACCCTTCATCATCTGATACCACCCCAGGCTGGAGAAACTGAACCACACCCTTGGTCAGAGCTTTGATTGTCCATTATCATGCCAAAATTAGGGACATTCTACCAAAACTCCTTCTCATGTCCCCTAAGTGGGGTTCCATCACCTACCCAACCTCCACAATATCCTAGTCTATCCATATGCCGCACCCAATCCAAACCTCTTTACACGCGGATCATATCCTTGTGGAAAACCTAGGTGCAGGACCTGCCCAATCCACCCACCCAGCACCTCCTTCTCTAGTCGTGTCACATGCTAATCCTATCCCATCTCAGGCCAGACCACATGTGAAAGCAACCATTTCATATAGGCCCTATCTGCTCTGCTGCAATCATTGTTCAGCTTTTTATATTGTTATGACTAACAACCAGCTTCCACCAGGATAAATGGGCACCACGAAACTGTGGCCAAATGCAAAGTGGACCACTTTATGGTACAACATGCAGCTGAACATAATATGCTTTATTTCAATGGCTGCTTCACAACTCAGACCATAAGGATTTTCCCCTCCACCACCAGCTTTCCAAAACTGCAGAAATGGGAGTTATCCTTACAATATTTTATCTGCTCCCGAAATCACCCTGACCTCAACCTTGAATAACCTACTGTCCCCACATCCTCCACCCAGCTGTTTAGCTATTTCCAGTCCCTTTGTCCTGTAACCACCTGATAATTCGCCTCCCCTTACCTTCATTGTGCACTGCTCTCCCCAGTGTACCCACCACTGTCTTCATTTTCCCTGCTCCTCTCCTTTTCAATTCCTGTCTCTCCCCTCCCCCCCCCCCCCCTCCCTCCCCCATAGCCTTCCAATGCTGAGCCTGGCAGCCTAGACCTGCCACCTCTATTCCCTGCATGCTCTGCCAGGCAGCACTGATTCCTCTTCCCCCACCTCTTCCCCACCCGTACCTTGCATCTCTCCCCCTTCCCAGCCTCATTCAGGATTGCTGCTCCCGTTCAATGTGTTTCAGTTGCATTCTGGCCACAGTGGCCAGAGATAGTGGTCATGTGTGTGTGAGGTGTGCAAGTTTGTGTGAATGTGTGTGCATCTTTCTTTTCTGAAGAAGGCTTTTTCTGAAGGCTTATATGTAACAGTCTCTTCGTCGTGCCTGTCTACAATTCAACATGTCATCTTTACAGAGAGTAGCAGCCTATCCTTTTCATAATATTGTTGATATTGTCAACAAGAAGTACCAACTTTATAAGTTTAATTAATATTCTATATTCATCCTTACCTGTCTATGAGGTTATTAGAAGCAGATCTGTGTCAGGGATGACACTCTTACTGAGGTGTAAACTCATTCAAGATCACCTGGAAGTGTTTTTCAGTGGTGTGATAAGTCGGGTGGAGGAGGGAGGGGCTTGAATAATAATCACACAGCCTGGCAGACTGAAGCTGCTTTCCAGAGAATTTTGATGCACATACAGATTGGTATACATATCTGTCCAAATTCCACTGCTATTGATGCTACTACAAATCTTACCGAAATGTCAAGTAATCCAGAAAAATCAGGTTCTTGTAGTATAGTTTGAGAGGGACTGCTCGTCACTGCAGATGCAATGACTACAGATAGCTAGGCTGTACCGTGGGTCTCACTGAAGCCTTCGATGACCATAATTATCCTCCCATCCATGCCTTATCTTTCCAGTCTCTCAACACCTCCCAAAGTCCCACAGTCCGGCCACAGAGGAGCATTCCCCTTGTAACTCAGTACCATCCGGGACTGGAGCAACTGGATTACATTCTCTGCCAGGGTTTCGATTACCTCTCGTCGTGCCCTGAAATGAGAAATGTCCTGTCCACTATCCTTCCCACTCCTCCTACCGTGGTATTCCGCCGTCCACCGAACCTACACAATATACTCGTCCATCCTTACACAACCCCCAATCCCTTACCTCATGGCTCATACCCTTGTAATAGACCTAGATGCAAAACCTATCGCATACATCCTCCTACCACCAGCTACTCCAGTCCGGTCACTAACATCACCTATCCCATCAAAGGCAGGGCCACCTGTGCAACCAGTCATGTGATTTACAAGCTAAGCTGCAACCACTGTGCTGCATTCTATGTAGGCATGACAACCAACAAGCTGTCTGTCCGCATCAACGGCCACCGACAAACTGTGGCCAAAAAACAAGTGGACAACTGTTGCTAAACACGCTGCCAAGCAAGATATCCCTCATCTCAATGACTGCTTCACAGCCAGTGCCATATGGATCCTTCCCACCAACACCAGGTTTTCTGAACTGCACAGGTGGGAACTTTCCCTGCAATACAACCTACGTTCCCGTAAACCTCCTGGCCTCAACCTTCGTTAATCACTGTCCTCACCCATCCAGCCCCCTCCCTGTTCCCATTCCAGCACTACACAGCCGTCATTTCACCACCACACCCAGTCTTTTAATTTCTCTCCATTCCACTACTCAACCCCTCCCCCCTCCGCATCATCCTCTCCTGCCCTCCGTCTAAACTGCAACACTTGGCTGTCCGCCACTCCCACCGTACTATCCCTCTCCCTCCCCGCCCCAGCCTCCTCCTTACCCCCACCAAGTCGCCACTCCCATCATGCACTGGTGCTGCTGTTCACGGTGTGGTCTCAGCTCTCCGAGACTGTGTGTGTGTGTGTGTGTGTGTGTGTGTGTGTGTGTGTACACGTTAATTGCTGACAAAGGCCTTAATGGCTGAAAGCTTTAATTGTGTGAATCTTTTTATTGTTTCTATCGCGGCTCAGTATCTGCGCTATATGCTGAGTAGCAACTTTCCTTCTCTGGTATTGTTACATTCCATTCTGGATTTTCCATTGTTTGATAAGGGATTGTAGTATATTCCTAGTGCTATCATTTAAAGCTGGTTCTTGAAACTTTGTTAATAGACTTTTTCGGGATAGTCTACACCTACCTTCAAGAGTCCTCCAGTTCCGTTCTTTAAACATCTCAGTGACACTCTCCCATGGGTCAAACAAACCTCAGTATATGAACAAAAATAATTAATTACTCATAATATAATGTAAATAGATAGATTAAAAAAATCTACTCACCAAGTGGCAGCAGGAGAACACAAACACAAAAGATTTAACTTTTACAAGTTTTAGGAGCCAGTGGCTCCTTCTGGCAGAAGAGTTCAAGGGGAAGGAAGAGGGATGAAGGAAAAGGACTGGAGAATTTTAGAAAAAGAAGTACAGTTCAGAAAAGTCATCCAGAACCCTGGGTCTGGGGAGACTTACCGGACGGGGTGAAAAGGAAAGGCAAGACTGTTGGGGACTGCACCAGACGAGGTTTGAAAACCTAAGAGCTTAAAGGTGGCAGACAGGATAATATATGCAAGACAGAGATTACTACTGAAATATCTTGCACAAGCTGATAAGAGTGAAAAGCAAAGTGCATTGTATGTCATAGGGGTGGGAGGAGGTATGGCAGGAAATTAAGAGATGTAGAAAACTAAAATGGACTGAAGAAAGGAATAGTTGCTATGAAGAAATGCTGAGCTGGAAGGAATTAACGTAAATTAAGGCCAGGTGGGTGGCTAGAACCAAGGTCAAATTGTAGCGCTAATTCCCATCTGTGGAGTACTGAGAAACTGGTGTCTAAGGGAAGAATCCAAATGGTGTGTGTGGTGAAACAGGCACTGATGTCATGACTGTCATTTTGCAGAGCATGCTCTGCAATAGAATATTGTGTGTTGTCTGTACACACCCTCTGCCAGTATACATCTTTGCTGTATGGACTCATGGTGACTCTGACCTGTTAAAATTCCTGGAATCTTTAAATACCTTCTCTCAATTAAATTTGACACAGTCCTGTTATGAATCCCAAGCCAAGCCACTTTCCTTGATGCTGCTCTCATCCCCACCGAAGGCCAGCTACACACTTCCCTCCATGTTAAACATACTAACGAATAACAGAACTTAGATTTTGACAATTGCCATCCTTTCCATGTCAAACGTTCCCTCCCATACAGCCTTGGCACCTGTAACACTCCGGTTTGATCTACTGACTTATCCCGCTCGATCGGGATCTGATAGCAGCCCAAAATAGATACTAATTAATGTGACCGTGTACCTAATGGGGCTGGCAATCGGATTGGACTGCTACGGAGTTGTTACATTCCATTTTGTCCTTCTCGAATGCTGTAATAATGAATGACTGGTGCCAAGAAGAACAACAACACAGCTTCATTAATCAACAAACTATATTCATCACCAAAAACACTAAGTAAGGAGACAGCCACTGCCTTCGTCGTACAGAATTAATAACGGCTAATCTCAGCACAGGCCTCTTTGTTAATCATTATCGTCACACGCAAATTTTAATCACTGTATCCAACACTGCAATCCAAATAATGCCGGCGCGGTAGACACGAAAATACAAATATCGGCACTGAAATATCACTGAATCACTCTATTAATTATACTTTTCACTTTCCCGAATATTCCTAACACAAAGGGGTTAAACCACGGCGATGGCCACTCCCTTTGTCGGTACGGTCTTGTATTCCAGCAACAGACCTCCACCCGGTTCGGCCCACAGCGTGTACCACACTACTGTCTCAACACTCGCTCTCGCTCTCGCAACCTGACACACACTATCGATTGTTTGTCCTGTCGACCTGTGCTGTCGCAAAACTTATAGTAAGGGCCTACGGACCCCTTACACACCTGAGGCAAACATATTTGTTTGGATGCACACTTTACAGCAAAACACCACCATTCTCACCTCAGCCTTCACTGGACGTACTTACTTTAACAGCCTAGTTCAAAAGCAGATTTCCCAGGGCATCACATAGAAACCTGGTACTGCTGATCCCTCTTTAAAAAAAAAACCACCTACTACTTTGGAGCACACCACTTGTCACTCAGTATTTCCCTGAATGTATTAAACAGCTACTTCGACAAGGACATGACTTTCTAAAATCATGTCTTGAAAGGAGATCAATTCTGTCCGATTTTGCCCACCACACCTAGAATGGTGTTTCACCACCCTCCCAATCTCTGCAATATCCTTGTCAGACCCTATGCTGCTCCTGCACCCACCTCCAATCTCCATACCCTATGGCTTCTACCCCTATGACTGTCCCAACTGCGAGACTTGCCCCCATGTGCCCTCCAACCACCAGCTATTCCAGCTCTGTAACAGGCAAAACATATACTATCAAAGGGAGAGCCACCTGTGAAATGATACCTGTCATATACCAGCTGTTAGGTAAACATTGTTCGACTTTTTACAATGGCATGGCTACCACTCAGTTATCATTCAGGATGAATGGGCACAGATAGAGGATGTATACCAGTAACATAAAATATCCTGTTGCAGACCATGCTGTATAACACGACTGTCATGACCTCAGTACCTATTTCACCAAACGCTCCAGTTGGATTCTTCTCCCAGACCAGTTTCTCAGAACTCTACAGGTGGAAATTAGCACTACAACATGCCCTTGGTTCTCACCACCCACCTGGCCTTATTTTACATTAATCTCTTCTATATTGGCATTTCTTCAGAGCAAATACTCCTTTCTTCACTTAGTTTTAGTTTTCTACATCTGTCATTTCTGACCTTTCTATTTTTCACTGTCCCGCCTCTCACCGCTGTTACATACAAAGCACGTAGCTTTTCATTCTTATTGGCTCGAGCAAGATGTTTTAGTAGTAACCTCTGTCTTGCACACTACCCTGCCTTCCACCTTTAAGCTCTTAGGTTTTCAAATCTCATCTGGTGCAGTCCCCAACAATCAGTCTTTCCTTCTCAGCCCGCCCAGTCTCTCTGACCGAGGGATCTGGGTGACTTTTCTGAACTGTACTCTTTTCCTAAACATCTCCAGTCCTTTTCTTTCACGCCTCTTCTTTCCCCTTCAACTCTTCTGCTAGAAGAAGGAGCCATTGGTTCCTAAAGCTTGTAAAAGTTAAATCTTTTTGTGTGTGTGTTCTCCTGCCGTCACTTGGTGAGTAGATTTTTTTATCTATTCACTTACATTATAAACCTCTGTATACAGTCAATATGCCCTCTTAGTCCTATTTGGTGTGGGTCCCACACACTTGAGCAATATTCTAGAACCAGTCACACAAGTGATTTGAAAGCAATCTTCTTTGTAGACTGATTGCACTTTCCCTGTATTCTATTAATAAACCAAAGTCTACAACCCCACATGACTCAGCCTATGTGATCATTCCATTTTATACCCATACAAATGTTGAAACCACAAACACTCGGTAATCAACAGTCAGTCTCAGCACAGCAATGGGTGTGTTCGTTTGGATATCTATGTGGTGCTGTCCGCACTTCTGCTAGAGGAAGAGCAAGAGCTTGAAAGCTAACATAAATACTGTTTTCTGTTGTGTGTTTCTGTGTGTCACACATCAGTCAGCTAAAGGTGACTAGCTGACTTTTCTTTATTTTATGTATTATTCCACCAAAGAATTCCAGTGTTGTTATAACTTAAGTGTAATAAGTAAATATTAAGCTATGAGGAGGGGATAAACATAAACTGTTTTCAAAGTACCAGCTTTCTTTTTAATTTATTTGATGAATAGTAATCAGCAATATAGTAAAATTACAGAATCTGTGAATTCTCGACTGTCAAAGTGGAAAGACACTGTATTTGAGGAAATCTATTGTTTTGTTGCTGTTTGCCTTCTAATGGCGCAAGTTAAGAACTTAAAATTAAGTGATTATTGGTCCAGACACACACTTTTCAACACCCCAGTTTTCAGCGAAATTATGTCCCGAAGCCGTTTTTGTCTACTTCTGAGAATGTTACACTTCAGTGATAACTCTGCAAGTACTGGAGGCGACAGTCTATTTAAAATTAGGACAATTGTTGACAAAGTTCGCAAGACGTTTCATAATTCATTTCACCCACATCACAAGGATTTTATAGATGAAAGTCTCTTGCTGTTAAAAGGACGATTATCTTTTAAGCAATTTATTCCAATCAAGCGAAGTAGATTTGGAATAGAGACATTTGGACTGTGTGAATGTCAGAGTGGGTATATTTTAGATTTTATTATATATACAGGCGCAACAACAGAAATTGGGTTCCACAATTTGGGAAAAAGTGGCGACAAAGTGGCAACTCTTATGGAACCATATTTGGAACAGGGTGATATTCTATATGTCTATAACTGGTACGCCAGCCCGGACCTGTTCCTCTGGTTTCACAACCATGGAACAGCCACAACATGCCAAAACTGCAGAAGAAATTAAAATGAGGAGAAACTGTGTTTAGGTCCATTGACAACGTCCTTGCTATCAGGTGGTGCAATAAGAGAGAGGTGTACATGTTGACCACAAGTCACACAACACAAATAACTGAAACAAAGAAGACTGACAGAAATACTGGCAAAAACATAAGAAACCACAATGTATTGTAGAGTACAATTTGAGTATGGGTGCAGTTGACCATTGTGAGATGTCACTGAGCTTAGTGGGATCAGTGCGTGAAACTGAAATGGTACAAGAAATATTTTTTTCACATTCTGGATTTGTGCATTCTAAATGTTCATGGTCTCCACCGGTCAAAAATGGCACTCGCAGAGTTTCACCTTTCTCTCGTGAGGGAGAAAAAATATGTTACAGAATGGAGAAAAGCTGGTAGTGAACATTCAAAGAAAAGTGGGCTAAAGCGCAGATGCGTGGTTTGCACGAAACAGAAAGTGCGCTGGGAAACTAGATACCAATGCAAAACTTACAACGTTCCATTATGTGTTGCACCCTGCTTTGAGACTTATCATGCAAAGAAGCATTAATAATCATTGGGAACTAGACCTGAGAAAATTTATTGATGCTTTTGAATGAATTACTATTTAAAAAAATAATAATAAAAGGGTATAAATCTATTTTTAACTTTGCCAGTGACGGTCCAAAGCCCGGATCGAAAAGGATGGGAAATAGATGCAACAGGTGTAAAATTATTCAAACGAAGCCTGACTTCTTCATATGCAGCAGTTTACTGGCAAATGAACAGACTTGGTGACAGAGATGGTGCAATATCTGTACTGTGGCAAATGTAATTATGCCGAGTACATTGAGCCAGTATAACAAAACCCATACATTAATCTGCGTACGATACATTTAAATTATTAACACGTAACATGGACACTTAAGATTCTTTTATCCTTAGCAGTACAAATGTATATCACACTCTGTCTACTTGTACAAAACAAGTTTTCCATAACTGATTTAAACGCCTCTGATCAACGAGAAACAACATGCCAATGTTAAAACTCTTTTTTTCAGTGCAATTTTTCTTGCTACTTTGCCTCTGTTGCTAGCCAATATTGAAAATTGAACTCATTGTTCTGGGGAGGGTGGGGGGCTTAAAAATTTGTTGTTCAAATGAGACTGGCTTTGAAGCATTAATAGAAAACGGTATTTGAAAAAGAAGTATCGAATACAACCAGCTTTCATCTTTTCATAAAAATCAACATCTTTTTGACTAATCTGTAGATTATTGGAAAATAGTAAGGGAATAAATATTTTTATTCCTTATCATTGTGCAGTCAATCTATTGCACTCTAAATTTCATTTTCATCATGCGTTCACACAACTAGACATGCTAACCTGAAGTTTACATTGTTTTTGGGCCTGATTTTCACACCGAAGTTTCGTTCCAGTTGTACAGCTTGGTATGTTTTATGGAGCATAGTTAAAAAAAAATCAGAATGAAAATACCGCATTTTTGACATATTTTACAAAATCTTCAATTTTGTGCTTAATTCATCCAGTACTGAAAAGTACTATGGAAATGAAACATATTTAAGAACCTTGTGTTGTTAGGTTACTACATGCCAAGTTTCACGTTCGTCCATAGCATTAGTTCAGGAGACGCAAGAAGCCAAACTTCGAAATTTTTTCGGGCGCCAAATTTTTTGGCAGATTTACCTACAATTTTCTTGCTCAATATGATTTAAAAAATTCTGTTCATTATTATTCTTAAGAGAACGCAATAAGTTGTACAAGATGGCCAAATTTTATTTCCTTACAAAAACTATTTGCCGAGATATTACAGCTCAAAGTCACCAAAAATTCATGCTGGCTATGCGCGAGTCATGTTCAGCCGAGAAATATTCAGCACAGGGCGGGTTGAGCAGCATGGGCCGATCCAGTCCTGGCGGCGGCTCAGAGACAGGCACACAGTGCAGGTAGACTGATTACGCCACATGCCGCGGCACCTCAGCGCGCCAAGCAGGTGGCGCGCCTTCAGCAGTCAAAGGGTTAAGTACAGGTCATAAAATATAAACACGTATTTCGTGTAAAAACTGTATGTTACGAATAAAAAGGATTTCATTTCCTATAAATGCACAATAAAACATTTCACATGCTTTGCAGAGGTATTAATAGACAAATAATGCTGCCTGTGAATCTGCTATTTTGTCTACTAATCCTATTAAAGTAATGAACTAAAAATATTCACAGTGCAAACAAAAACAGGTAGTCTCTGAAGAACTGCGATTCAGTCGCCCATAAAAATGTCAACATTTTTCACTTGACTATATGTAAAAGCAATAACCACTGCATTATTATTAGGAATTTCTGCTGTTTTTCAGACAATAATGTGACACTGCACACACAACCAATTCTGTGAAAGAATGTAACAAGCTTCTTTAGTGATATTTGCTTGACCAATAACAGACTAGTTACTACTGATGCTGTGGTAGTAATGGGGCTGGACATGGAAATGTAGATGGGGAGAGAATATTGAACTTTGCAGAAACACATGAACTACTCATCATGAACACCTACCTCAAAAAGAGGATGTCCCACCTTTGGACTTACTACTGTGGTAACAACATGAGGCAGATAGATTTCATTCTTGTATGGCGACATGACCTAAACTTCGTTTTGGATGCAAAAGCTCCATACAAAACAGTTGCTACACAACACCGCCTGCTAGTTGTCAAACTGCGCACCAAACCTCCAAATCAAAGGAAGAGAGATTGCAATGGCCCAGCACGAACTAAATGATGGCAACTCAAAGAAGCAGAAAGAGACATCATTTCCTCCATCACTCTTCCTCCTATTACTGATGTGGGAACAACATGAGATGCCCTGAAAGATCGTGTCATAACAGCGGCCCAGGAAAAATTAGACACCACAAAACCAGATTGACATGAAATTGATCGTCAAAGATGGCTCTGGGCTGAGGTGGTGAAGGAGGCTGTGCACTTTAAAAAGCAGCTATAACAAAAGTTCCTCGCCTCTAAGACTAATGAAAACTGGAAGGATTACTGTGAAGCTAGGAATGCAACAAAGAAAGCAGTTGCGGCAGCCAAATCAGGCTACTTCAGCGAAGTCTGCGACAAACTAGAAACACCTACTGGAGAACAAGAAATTTATCGACTGGCGAAGTAGTGACAAAAACAAACTGCAGACACTGAAAAATTCTGTGAAATCAATTATGAAGAAGACAAATTTATCACCAACAGAAAGAAAGTAGCAGAGTGATGGAGGAAAGACTTTGAGGAAGTTTGCAATGGGGAGTTCCCACATGCACCAGTCACCAAGGATGAGGTCGTTGAAGCATTACGGAAAATGAAAAATGGAAAGGCAACGGGGCCAGATGATCTTCCTGCAGACTTGAGGAAATCAATACACTGGGATTCATCTGAATGGCTGACAGATTACTTTAATAAGATCATTGAGGGGGGAAATATTCCAGTTGACTGGGCATGTAGCACAACAGTTCCAATTTGGAAGCAGAAGGGAAATCCAGCTGAATGTAACAAGTACCGCCCAATACACCTTCTGTCACACACCATGGAAGTATTTGGGTGCATCATCGACAAAAGGATCCGACAAATTATCAGTCTCTTCATCGATCAATGTGGATTTGTGAAGGGCTATGGGACGACAGATGCTATCCATGCAGCTTGCCTGCTTATCAAAAACAACTGTGAGAAGTCAAAACGTCTACACTTCACCTTTCTCGACCTCGAAAAGGCCTTTGACCGAATGCCATACAAGTTAATTTGGCTTGATCTGAGAGAGCATGGAGTACCTGAAGAGATATTTAGGTGGGTCAGACTGCTCTACCAGAACCTGAAGAGCCAGATGCAATCAGCTGCCAGACTATCTGATGACTTCCCTATTTCAGTGGGAGTTCATCAGGGATCTGCTCTCTCACCGTACTATTTATCACTGTCATGGATATTGTCACAAGAAACCTGCAGAAAACCTCACACTGGACATTACTGCATGCTGATGATGTGCTACTTGCCAGTGAAGATAAGAATGATCCTCAACTTCAAGTCCAAGCCTATACCTGATGCACCCTGCACAGACGCAGGCACAGAATGCCAATGCTAACGTGTTCTCTGTCTCTGTCCAACGCCAAATACTCCAGCTGTTGCCTACCATGATAACTAGTAATGCTGGGATAGTCACTAAATTGGGGCAGTGCTTCTGCTTCTGTCACTACTTAGAAAAATTTACATGCCCATAAAACCATTGCTGCTGCTTCTTAGCATAATGCTTGTCATGTTTGCATTAAGCCACCCATAATGAACATTGTAGTGGTTAAGTACCTTCACCATACTTAAGACCTTAATACATAAGATTTTTTTACAATTTATGGAAGATGGTACTTTTTTATAAAATAAAAAAGTCTTAATGAATTATTTTACATATGGACCCATAAGGATAGCTTCTAAAAGTTAAAATAATGAGTTACAAATTTATGAAGATTGCCATTTATAAAATCCTGTATATATTTGTGCACTGGACTTCAAATAACAAATATTGAAGCTTAGAGCCATTTTTTAGATTCTGGATAGATATGGAATTCAACAATGTATTTTGTAATGGATTCTGGTCATCTCTGAGGAGCAGGCTGGAACACAGTAGACATATTTATCTCACACCACTGACAAACACTTGTTAGTTATCTAAAGAATTGTTGGCACTTTTCATCTCCAGTGAAGTAATGTTACATTCTCCTTCACTTTCTGAGTTGCAAAATTCAGTGTCAAACTCAGGATGAATATAGCCATTCATTTTTGAAATTACTGCGTAAACAACAAGACAGGACAGAGGGTGAAAGCATGTTTTTTTTTTGCAGAATATCCAAAGTTGCAAACAGTAAAGGCAATGTCCACTTGCAACCACCTCAACAAAATCACGACAGCCAGGTTACAAATGTAGGAATTGATATTCTCTCATGGCCAAACTCTTTAACTAACAGTGCTGAAACTGATGTAAGTGGTGTTTTTCTTCTTTCTGAGATCCGTTCCTAAGATGTCGAGTACACTTGGGATTTTAAGGTTCTATCAAAATAATAAAAACAAGGTAACTCAAAATCTTATGTCAAGGAGTTAAACTAACATGGAAATCAATGTAAAATGTTTTAGGCATACTCCGAAACACACACTACAGACAGGTAGTTTTAGCTGGAGCATCCCTTGCCGTTACACCCATCATCCCACCACCAGCCTTTTTACATGCAGCTCACTGTAAGAGAACCACTGATGATTTTTCTTTCTAGTCTGTAATTTTTTTTACAAGAGTTGTATATTTTTAAATTATTCTCAGTGTGACAGAGGGACAGTATATTGTTGAGTGCCTAGCCGTACTTACAGTTCAATATTTATGCACAATTTCAATATTGGCATGTACACATATCTGCTAGCAAAATTTCGTGTAACATATTACTTTCTGAATTACTGGTACTAACTGGCAAAAAGCTTGATTATTTCAGTGAACTTATTAACCATATTTCCACATCAACCTGCTTTCTGTTTGACAATGGGTAGCCTGTTATTAACTGTGATCGTGGACCTATACCTCAAACATCCTTGAGTCAAAGGGTTTACCGTTTCCCTTCAAGCAAAATTGTTGCTTTTGATACATGAACTAAACATCTGTAAGGAATAATTATCTTCCTAAGAACTGCCCTTTGGGTTACCATCTCCTGCAATTACAGAAGAAAAATTTGTGTGTGTTTTGTTTCTCTCTAAATTCTCTGTAATGGGAAATACTGCCTTACAGGTTGTAAACCTGTAATGAAAGTGGTCCAAAATTTTTTTGATGCTTATCATCAAAGTATTTATAAGAAAAATTCATAAGAAAAATTTCTGGGTAACATTTGTGAACAATATGATTTATAAAGCACTTTCTTTCAAGCCCCTCCTGTCTCACTAACTTTATACCCATTCTCAACACATTTGGGGAACCATCTATGATTCAAAGAAAATTTGTGCACTACCTTAAGTAAGCTCTTACCAAAAATTTAATGCACTGTTTTGCTCAGCTTCCACAGCTCATAAGTGTGTACAGGATTTTTCATCTAGCAATCCACCAAAATATCCAAAGGAGACTAGCCCATCCTTCAACTTCTTTATTTTGGTCCCACACCTGGTACGGATTTGTTGAAGGTTAAATCAACAGGGCCCTTCAGGGCTGTAAGATTTAGTCAAAAATTAAAATTTATTTGAACGGAATGACAGGCCAGTTTTGGTATCTGGGCCGACTGTCAAGTGATACCAAACAGCAGCCACACACAAAAATGGCATAGCAGATGCATATGTTTCTATTACTTGATAATGTCTTCTAAAGCCTGCTGTTATGTGTAAAAAACATCACTCACTTTCAACAAAAGCCCAGCAGAACAATTGGCTTGTTGCTGTTGTTGTTGTTGTGGTCTTCAGTCCTGAGACTCGTTTGATGCAGCTCTCCATGCTACTCTATCCTGTGCAAGCTGCTTCATCTCCCAGTACTTACTGCAACCTACATCCTTCTGAATCTGCTTAGTGTATTGGTATCTTGGTCTCCCTATACGATTTTTACCCTCCACACTGCCCTCTAATGCTACATTTGTGATCCCCTGATGCCTCAGAACATGCCCTACCAACCGGTCCCTTCTTCTTGTCAAGTTGTTCCACAAACTCCTCTTCTCCCCAATTCTATTCAATACCTCCTCATTAGTTATGTGATCTACCCATCTAATCTTCAGCATTCTTCTGTAGCACCACATTTCGAAAGCTTCTATTCTCTTCTTGTCCAAACTATTTATCGTCCATGTTTCACTTCCATACATGGCTACACTCCATACAAATACTTTCAGAAACGACTTCCTGACACTTAAATCTATACTCGATGTTAACAAATTTCTCTTGCTCAGAAACGCTTTCCTTGCCACTGCCAGTCTACATTTTATATCCTCTCTACTTCGACTATTATCAGTTATTTTGCTCCCCACATAGCAAAACTCCTTAGTACTTTAAGTGTGTCATTTCCTAATCTAATTCCCTCAGCACCACCCGACTTATTTCGACTACATTCCATTTTCCGCGTTTTGCTTTTGTTGATGTTCATCTTATATCCTCCTTCCAAGACACTGTCCATTCCGTTCAACTGCTCTTCCAAGTCCTTTGCTGTCTCTGATAGAATTACAATGTCATCGGCGAACCTCAAAGTTTTTATTTCAAAATTGGCTTAACCTTTATGAAACACATCTAATCCGATACTCAAGAGAGATTTATTCCCACATAATTTGTTGCAGTGGTAAATACAATGACACAGGCTGTTGCTCAACTTTTTATCTTCAGTACTCTGCATCCTGGATGGAATAACAATGTTTTGAAGTAGGATAGATTGCTGCTATCTGCGTAGACATGGCATTGAGTGGCAGACACGCATATTGAAAGAAGATTGCTAAATACTGTAAGCTATCAAGCACACAGGACAACAATGTTTCAGTAGAAATAGTTACAGCCAGACGTAAACTAACACATAGAATTTACAAAATTTTTTCCAGTATGAATGCGGTATATGCTATATATTCACAGTTTTTGTTCCATCCACACAGACAGCACAGGGTTTTAACCAACCAAAGGAACAAGTTGACTTTAGAAGGGGATATAACACGTGGACCAATGAATGAAATAACAGAGTGAGATAGTGAGTATGAATTATCTGTTTGTGTGTTTGTGTGTGTGTGTGTGTGTGTGTGTGTGTGTGTGTGAGAGAGAGAGAGAGAGAGAGAGAGAGAGAGAGAGAGAGAGCGAGCAAAATCGGTACTAACAATCCTTGGGATTCAAAGTGCTGATTCTACCAATATAAATTCACTGAAGAACACACATGTCAATACCACAGTTTTCATTTTAATTTGTACGATAGTGAGAAATTTAAAATTGAAAGAGGAGATTCCATATCAATGGTCATGGAGGAACTATTCAGATCTTGAAGTTAGAACACAAACAAGGAATATGGAACATACCTGTACCACCTTTGTTTTGCTGACAATATTGTGCTGTTTGCCTTTAACGCCGATAAATTGCAAAGAAAGAATGTAATATAATAATAGAACAAGTCTGCAGGTAGGTATAAAGAAAAAATAGTACTAATTAACAATGAGGTCACACAACCAGTTGTTGAGTTTCTTTATTATTGGAAATTTACAACAGTGACTGGATGGACATAAAAATAAATAAGCAGGAGAGTTTAAATGGTGTTGTGTGTCATTATTAAACGAAAGAGAGGTTCTAAACTTCACTGGACGCTTAATTCTGCAATCAGGGTGTATTACTAGAACTGCTTTTGTTGTTGTTGTTGTTGTTGTTGATCGTGGCAAAAATCTTAAGAATATATTGTGCCTCGATCACTTCACTTCACATCAATTACAAGATCTTTCTTTTATTCATACAGTTTAATTTGAAAATAAATTTTCTTCATCACATTATTCATGCTTTCCTTCCTGTGGAATAATCTGTTACTCACAAAACATGATTTTAAAGCAGACATGAATTATTTACAGCAACTTGTGTTCCAACAACCTACTTCCTCTGCTAGTCAGTAAGTGTTCCAAAGATAATATTTACAACAATATAATGTGAAACAAGTTAATTTCATGAAACATCCAAAAGCTCTAGGTAAATTTTTTTTGGTTTCATACTTGCCATTTAATTATTTTAATTAAGTGTTTATTTTGACTCAAGAATTTTGTCATGCCATGGAAGGAGTTATTACACGGGGAAAAATAAATAAATAAATAAATAAATAAATAGACAAATAAAATAAAACATTCCATCTGCACCTTGAAACTGACTTTTTGTCAGACATTAACAAGATTAAATTTCATGCTACAAGTGACATGGTTTAATTTTTTTGTGTCTTTGATTCGTACTGTACACAGTAATGAACAAAATACATGTGAACAAGTGGTGTGAAATACAACAACTGACCAACAAATGTAGATCACAGAACTCCACAAACAAGCCCATCACTCATCACAGATGGTTCGACAACAATCAACAGAAGAAAAGAATCACGCAAGGTGCCTCTTCACTAAGCTCAGAGAGTTTGTGGGTGGCAAACTTTTGGAAGTGATATTAAATTAAGAATGCAGTGACCAACTGGCTTAGCCCTACAATGGATGGACTGGGTCTCTCACACCCAGCCAGGTTTTGTTTTAAAAATATCTGCAAGAGTTCACTTCTTATAGATAAGCCATTCATTGTAGCTTTCAGTTAACATTCCTAGAGGCTAATAGTTGTTTCATAATTCCTCTTTGTTTCCCAGTTGATTGTTGACATGGGAAGAAACATGTTCTGGATGTGAGAGATCGAGCCCCCCCACCCCATTTACATTAGCTTTTTCTACTTATGCCCTTTACTTGTTATACTGACTGTGTAGAATAAAACTGCTCAAAAATGGTCTGGCAGTGACCACTAATTAGTGAATAAATTGAAGAACTTTTATTTTAGAAAGTGATAGTGACAGTTTGGATGTAGGTGCTAATTTTGTTCCTAAAAGTGATCGAGACAGAGAGTGTGAAATAAGTGAAGAACAAGCGGACAGCAAAGATAAAGTTGTCTTTCCTGTCAGAAACTATAAGTACACCACTAACACTAATCGAGATACTCTGTCAAGTAGTGGGTTTGATCCTAGTCCCTCTTCCACTCAATCACAACCTTGCTATCTGTCGAGAGATGGCTGAACTAAATGGCTGAAAAATATTCCCAACCAAAATGTCCGTACCAGATCTCACAATATAGTTACACATTTGCCTAGTGTCATTGAGGAAGCCAGAAAAGCTACCACCATTGTCGAGGTGTGGAAACTGATGACGATATGCTCAGTCTGATAAAAGAGAGCACAAATATTTTTGTAAAAGTGACACAAATATTGCAAGAAACACTAAAAAGAGGAGTTTTAGATATTTTTTGGGTCTTTCGTGCATGAGGTAAGAGCGATCCCATTGTAGTCTCTTGCTCTAGTAAGATAGTGAAAAATGTGAATTCTCATTTTCCCACAATTTCAGATTCACACATACACGTAACATGAGCTATCAAAAGTGGTTATCATAAATCTTTTCAAGCTAGAGTAAGAGAACAACTATTGTACCACACTATGGCTGGGTGATGATAGTGTAAATCATTTCTCCTCCTAGCATTACGTATGGTGATTCTAAAAGGACTTTAGAACTTCACTAACATATAGAATTTTTATTGACATGACTTAAGGTGCCATCTTGTAGCAAAATGCTTCAAGTTTCGTTCACTTATTGTCGTAGCATCAATTTCCGCTACTAGGAATGACAGAAAATTGAAAGTCTTGTGGTTAAGCTGAAGCCTACAATTCAATTCACATTTGGTATCAGAATTTTGTTCAGATTGGTTGTACCATTTGTCATAACATATGTCCAGGTCATCCACGAGTTTCTAAGGCTGTCGTTGAGTGAGAGAGAGATCTGTTTCTCAGTACCAGGAAATTAAGGCATCGTACATTGCAAGAGCTTGGAGTTCCTCAATCAACTGCCTGGAGCATGTGAGGAAAACGATTGCACCGGAAGCCATACAGACTAACATTCTTACACGCCGTCACAGACATGGATAAGGAGGCACGTAATGCATTTTGTGCAGAAATGTTTACATCAGGTTGAGTAGGATGAGACATTGCTTACTCACTTGGCTTTTGGCAATGACAAATCAACATTAAATATCAGTTAAAGTGAAAGTGAATATATGGGATGAAACTGGCAGCATTTTGCTACAAGATGACGCCCCCTACAACCTATATAAGATTTCTCAATAAAATTCTGTAGGTAAGTAACTTTGTAAAGTCCTTTTAGAATCACCCTATATTTATATATGTTACTGTTGTTTGAAAACAGTGACTGATTGTTGATAACAAACTTCACACAGGAGTAAATGTATTGTGATGCTGTTGTCAGTATGAATGACTGTTGAAAGAGTTCACCATTATAAGCTTTAAGGTGGACATCACTCTTTCACACTTCTGTGCAACACAATTTTTTTTTCCTCTTGATAAGTAGCCCCAAATATAATACCATCTACATCTATTCATACTCTTCAAACCACTACAAAACGCATGACAGAGGGTACATTCCATTGTATCAGTTATTAAGAATTTCTTCCCATTCCATTCAAATATGGAGCACAGGAAGAATGATTACCTGAATGCCTCTGTGCATGCTGTAATTTTCCTAATCTCGTCCTCACAATCCCTATGTGAGCAATATATAGATGGTTGTAGTATATTTCTTGAGCCATATAATAATGCTGTTAATTAATAAATGAACATTCGTGAAAGAAAATAAGAAAAATAAGTTCACTTTTTGAAATTTTCATCTACAAAATCTGATATTATCTGTAATGCTAAAGTTGCTGAGCATAGATGTTTAAGACGATGTGTAACATGTGACTTCCAGAAGTATAGAATATTCTGTTTCAGTTATTGATTTTTCTCTTGTGCACTATTTCTAATTCTGTTGTCTGAACTTGCACCGTACTGAAGTGTATGTATTTTGTTTTATCTAAATTCAGTGACAGTCCATTTGCAGAGAACCTGTTATTAACTTTCACAAAAATAGTTACATTTTCTAGTGTTGAAGTTACTCCATTAGGTTTGATTACAATATTTGCATCCTAAGTGAAGAGAACTATTTCTGCTTCTTGGACATAAAAAGGAAGATCATTTAAGTACAATAACAAGAAAGAGAGCAAACCCACTATTGATCCCTATGGTACACCTATAGTGATTAATCCCCATACTGTTTCATTGTATACACTCCCTTAGTTTATTAATGAAAACACCACATTCTTTTAGTCACACAGTATGAAAACCTGCGATTACAAAGGTCTCTGATACCATAATACTCTAGTTTCTCTAGGGGACTGCTGTGAACAAATACAAGCTGGTAATATTTTGTCATTTAAATTTTGTATAAACAGTGAATTAAAAAAAAATGCATGTTCTTTGAAGAGCCCACTTCGAAACTAAGTACTTTATTGTGAGAGATGTGTTTATGGTTCTTGGATATATTATTTTTCCCACTGCCTTTGAGGAGACAGTAAGTAATGGGACTGGTCAGCAATTATTAACATCTGTGTCATTTCTTTTATAGTAAAAATGACTGACAACAGCATATTTCAGTCTGGAAATATCCCCTATGATAGCGATGTATTGTACTGTATATGTGGCTGAACACATTATATACACTGTTTATCCAAGAACTGAGATGGTTTTTACTCTCGATGTAAAAGCAACTTAAGTGCAGAAATTATGATGACAGCTTGAACTAACAACTGTAAACAACAGATATGCATTTGACCAGTTGTCTGTGAGTTGGCAGTGTTTAGTGGAAGTGCAAACATAGTGTGTCAATGTCGACGTGTCACAAACTACAATGGAGCAAAATCTCTAAATCAAGTGTTCAAGACTTTCTACAGAATGTTTTCAAGAACAGAAAAGTGTATTGAAAGTTTGTCCTGTACACTTTGACTTTTGAACAAAAACAGTAACGTGCAGACGCCAGAGGCAACCTGATTGAAATGCAAAAAGCGGACAATTATTTTCTGGCAAAAAACATGGGTGATTAAAGTGTTATCAATACGAACCAACCACAAAACAAAAAGTGCAGAAATTCATATGAAGGGTCAATACTTTGATGCCCTAACTGTCATTCAAGCAAATATTACGCATGGGAGGAACAACATCCCAATGAGGGGCTTTTCTGCCAGTTTCACATGGTTATATGGATGCTGTGTGTGAACTCAAGTGGGAGAGGGTGGGGGGTGGGCAGTATGCAGAATTCCTGAAGTATTACAACCAACATGTTAACAACTGTTTGGATCGACTGGGTACATGCGAAGTACAGGATTTCAATACTTCACTTGACGCATTGCTGACTCCATGAGCTTTTGGTTGTGAAAGTGCATTACATTCTCAATTACTTTGAAAGAGCATAAGATGATTGAAATTCACCTTTCTGCAAGTGGAAGTGCTTTATGCATAGTTTCTATTACTTTATTGCTAGAATTGTATGTGCCAATCTTCTGAGCTACTTCACGGAAGTCACTTGCCTTGACAATATCACATATATTTGCTTGTTTGCTTTAATAAGAAAGTCCTCCCATTCCTTACCTTGTTTTCTGGTTTTCTTTTAATAGATTTAATTGTATCATCTGAACTGTTGATTTTTAGACCTTTTTTTTTAAATTTTACCCATTTTCCTTAGGACAGCACAGTATTTCTAGTAATATGTACTCAGTCCTACTTCTCTGCTGGTCCTAACATTTCAAACAAACTATTTCCTTCTCCTTGCATTAGTATTTTCACTACTTTGGAAATCCAGGTTTTTTTCTCATTGGTTCCAAATGTTATTGCTTTACATGGAAAGTAGATGCTAAAGGATAATAGTAATCTATTTATTAATAGATTAAATTTGGTTTTGACATCTTTCACATAAGCCTGGTGTGTGATTGGAGTTTGTTGTTAGGTGCATACACATCACCGTAGTCGACATTTGTAGCTGTTCCTTAACAAAATGTTAAGAGCTGGGAATAATTTATTACCAAAATACACTTCGTTTACATTCTATTACCTGTTTTGTTGCCTCTCATTCCCACTTGTGGCTCATAGTTTCTTAGCAAGTATATGCACTTAATTATTTTCAGAGCTCTTCATTGTAATTTCCGGCGTTTTAGAATGACGAAATACATTTTGTTCACGGTAATATGTATTATTTTCCAAATAACATTATTCAAACATACTCTTAGGAGGGTTTTTGTTGATTCCTCCCCCCCCCCCCCCCCCCCACTTTCTTATTTGTACCCACTTGTTTCTTTCCCAGTATAAAAGATCATTCAATACCAGTCTTTGACAAATAGTCACACTCTCCTTTTTGTGTTCTCTTAGTGAAGATAATGAGAATCATTGATATCATGAAGTTCTTTCAAGAAGAGGTATATTTCAAGAAATAAATTGTAAATGCAAATTTAAACTGACGGTCAGATGCTCAATGATATCAAAAATGAATTTGGCAGTGGATTCAGTTTCTTAGATTTTGATTTTGTATAAGACTTTTTCAATTGTTCAGTCCTCCAAGGTCTGAAAAACAAAGCTCATTCAAATGAGGCTGAAGACAGGATACAGCCAAGATATGTCCTCAATAGGTAATTTGTGTGTCAAGACATTCATAATCCAGAGAGCTGTCAGTTGCTGTAGGATGTGGCTTCTGTTTCAGTCTGCAGCATTACAAACACTATGAATTTCGGATGGTATGTTTAGTTACTTAGAGACAAAACAAACAATTACTCTAAATACATTTTGTCTGGAAGCTGATGAGTCAGGCCAAGAATAAGTGATTGGTAAGCTACAACAGAGGAGCTAAAAAACTTGCTTTCAAGAATTCCATCATTACCCTGACTCATCACTACTGTTCAAATATCTGATCGACTTAAGACTCTGTATCCATGCCCTTCACACATTTTTCTTTTTAACAAGTTTTTTTCCTCGGTGTTACTTAATAATCACAATGATGTGAATTAAATTTCTTGATCTAATAAATTTTAAATTTCATGGAGCTTATGTTGTTTCCATATTCCTTCGTTACCACAGAAGATTCTTGTGAAAAAAGCATTAAAACGTGTCTCATAAGATAAAGATACATTTAAGTTGTTATACTAAGTCTTGTTTGGCACATAGGATGATGTAAGGTGATTACCACACGGAACATGAATTACTAAGCAATCACATCATTCAATCATTTTTGCAAGATCCTTGTTGCCTGACATTTGCCTCACCCATCATATGTGTGAATACATATTATGTGATAATTTCAGAGAGATCAGATTACAGGGGTAGTTATGTCTTATTTTGTCAACTAACTGAACAGATCAGTGTGGAAAATCCTTGTGGGCTTCTTGGGAAGCCAAGGCTTCATACATCCACATCAAATGTAGAAGTAACATCTGTCATAAGATAGCTTAAGAGAGACACTTCTCTTTCACTAAAATTTAAATGGACAACATACTGGTTCTTCACCTGAAAGAAAATGAGTGACAGATAATGCAGCTACACCTAACTGTTATAAGGAAAAAGTTACTGCATATTTCCATCTTTTGAGCTTCTTTATGGATTCATTGCTGCACTAAACCCAAAATGCTCTTAATGGGATATTAATTTGAGATCTCGTGTAAACCCAGTCCAAGAATCTTGCATATTGTAAGACCTTGGTGTTGCTCGTTCTTTGAACTATGAAGAGGAGAACGATAATTGACAATTTTTCACTCTCTCCATTATGAACATAACAGACACAGCCACTAAACTGCAGGAATTTAGTCATAGCTAGACTGTCTTCTGCTGCTATTTTAGCTGCAAACAGTTCAGGCATCTGACAGCTCGATCTGAAGATGGCTGAATGGTTTGCAAATGAAATACAAGCAGGAGAAAATTTCGTTATGGCCAAATTCCTAAAAATTTATGGATCGAGTAATACACAATTTGAGAACATGAAGATTCACATGACATAAGCAGCAGGTAACACTGAGACAACAGAGAAGCTTTACAGCTTGCTACTTATTGAGATTCCCAATAAAGAACATGCAGCCAGTGTATCTGTACCATACTGTTCAAGTATACATAGTTTCTTTGATAATAATGGCCACTGCTGTTCAACAACCAAATTAGATTCAACACACAGGGCATGGGCTTGTGGGGGGAGGGGGGGGGGGGGGGCACACATGCTTGTGTGCATTAAGTGTGTACATTTATGAGCGTGCATGCACACACACCAACCGTCACAGTGTACATCAAATAATGAAAAAGGAAACTTCTGAACACATAATAGGTCTTGAGAACACAGAAGATTATGGACGCCACTCTCAAATGATGTAGCAGTAATAATAATAATAATAATAATAATAATAATGATAATAATGGCCCACAGAGAATATTTCTGGAGTCCAACTGTTCAATTTGTCCTCATTTAGGATCCATAATGGCACTACATGCACGTGTCTGAGCACTAAAGCATACAGACCCATGCTTTAGGTCTAGTGAATACAAATACATGACACTGTATCATGCGGAGTAGCATCAAAAGACCACAGTCAGAATATAATATACTACAATGTTAACTCAGATGCTGCCAAATACTGGGTGAAAAGTATTTAAACCAACAACTCTGGGAGGTTGTAGGGGACATTAAAACAAATATTTTTTACTAACGTCATTTTTTCCTATGAGGTGTATTTAAACCGGTAGAGGAAGATTTCTCTGGCGGCTAATTAATTGAACCAACAAACACTTTTTCATTTTTTTATGACCAAGAGACAACACATTAACACAACCCAATTTCAATTATAGTAGATTTTCAAAAATGCCTCCATCGACACGTAAACAAAGGTTACACCGTTGGATCATCTTCTGTCTGTCTGACATGGGCAAAAATCCCAGGAGTATGCTGAATTGTTCCTGCTGCTGCTACTATCCAGGCAACCAGATCCTCTTCTGACGCAACAGGAGCTGCATAAACAAGGTTGTGCATCTCTCCCCACACAAAAATTCCAGAGGGGACATATCTGGGGATCGAGCAGGCCATTGTACAGGACCACCTCTGCCAACCCACATTTCTGGGAACTGTCGGTCCAGGAATCGATGCAAATGACTACTGAAATGTGCCGGCACCCTGACATGTTGGAACCACGTATGTTGTCTTGTAGGGAGCGGGACATCTTCCAGCAATTCTGGCAATGCTCTGGCGAGAAAATTGTAGTAGTGCCTGCTACTTAATGGCGTAGGTAGCAGATACATCCCAGTTAAACAGTCCCCAACAACACCGACCCACACATTAACGGAGAACCGCACTTGATGAGCGCTAGTAACTGTGGCATGTGCGTTATCCTCACTCCAAACATGCGAATTGTGCATGTTGAAGACTCCATCACGCCTGAACGTTGCTTCATCAGTAAACAACACAGAGGATGGAAATGTAGGATGCATTCCACACTGTTCCAGGTACCACTGCGAAAACTGTGCTCTGGGTGGATAATCAACTGGTTCCGGATTGTGGACACGCTGTAAGTGAAATGGACGTAACAATTGCTCTCGAAGGACTGTTCTTACATTCGTCTGATTCGTCCCCATGTTCCGTGCACTTGCACGAGTGCAGTGTTCTTACCGTGCGGTGGTGTCAGTGTCCAGGTAATCTGCTAAATGACCCAGTCTCACGCAGACATTAGTACACAGCAGCAAAGGTCATATGATGCGGGATACGGCGATTAGGATATTGTTGTTGATAAACCGGCTGTGCAGCTCATCCGTTGTGGTGCGCCACGTAGTACGCACCAACCATATCAGTGTACTCACTCCAGGTGTATCGCTCCATTAGCAAACAGAGTCAATGCACTACTACACTGGTGGACAGCAGTTGCTTACAACTTGCGTAATACGCCCTCCATCGATTTAAATACTCCTCATAGGAAAAAATGACATTAGGGAAAAAAAATTTGTTTTTATGTCCCCTACAGCCTCCCAGAGTTTATTGGTTTAAATACTTTTCACCCTGTAGACTTACACGATATGTACCGGACATTAAAAATAACATGAGTAATACCAACATCATCGTACACACACAGCAGAATGGTGAATTTTGCTCTATTTTCAAACAATAGCGGTTATTGTTAGTATGGACCACGAAGGTTGCAATATTTTTGTCCTAGTGCCCATTTGCTTGAAATCCATTTTAAATGATACCAAGAGGGGGTATTGAATAAGAATGCTGTTGAAGGTGCAAAAATCTAACAATATACTGCAAAAATATCTTGCCTGCATTGTTCCACATTAATTGTAGTGAATGTAGTTCATATGCCGTTCTGGGTATGCATATAACACAGTAAAGCTTTACATTACCTTTAATGGAGACACAAGACTCGGAGCTTTTACAGCGTCACTTTCAGTATCTTCTTCACTACCTACATCATCAGGCAAAGCAAGTGCCCTCTGAAAGTGATGACAAAAAATCAAAATGATGCTTTGGTTATGCAAAAATATGCAATTAAAATTATCACTACATTATTTTCATAATTTCCTAACTGTTGTAAAGCTATTATCAAACATTGTATGTTGATATTGTGCAACAGGCATCAGCATATCAAATATATTTCATATAAAAAAAAAAAGTGTCAAAGGAGTGATCAGATACCAGCATCACGTTTCAGAATATCTTCACCTATGTAAGACTGATCTATGCACCTTTTGACCGGTACAACTTGTAGATTTTCTTATTGGGCGAGTGCTTATTCAGAAAATTTAGTATCATAACATAACAAGTGATTAAAGAAATACTGCACAATACATTCAAAACATGCATGGTAATGATGTTGCAAGACCAATGAGATATTTTGTGGATAGTAAAATCTTTCAGTAACAACAAAGAAATTCAGAAAGACAAAGTATATATCCACTTGGTATAAAGAATGTGGATAAATGCAAGATAATGTGCACTAGTAGTAAAAATCAGTACCATTAGTGTACAACGTTAAAGGTATGCAACTGAACTCAGACATGTTGAGAAAATACAGGGTGTTTCAAAAAGGACTTTATAACTTTAAAAATTCTTATATATTTATCGAAAGAAGACAGAGTTGGGTTTAGTGTTATTTTGTAGGGAAACTTTTTTTTTACCTTCTAAAGATGTTGTATGTTGCTTCTGTGGGATATCCTACTCACATCCCATCATAAGTCAATTTCTTCCCAAACTCGCTGTAGCATTGCAGGTGCAACTTGCTCAGTGGCAGTGTAAATTCTTGCTGCAAGTTCAGATAGACAAGCTGGCATAGGAGGTACAAACACAATATCCTTGATGAATTCCCATTTTATATGGGGGCCATGCAACTGGCACATCATGACCAATCCACTGACCTGGAAAGCGGTCACTGAGAAAATACCACACGTCAGCCAGGTAGTGGGGTGGTGCACCATCTTGCATGAAGTAAACATTTCGTTCATGGTCATCCTCATCGATCTATGGTGTCAAAAATTGTTGTAACATACCCAGGTACACTATCCCATGGATTATTCTTTCACGGAAAAAAAGGGGCTGTTTCTTTGTTCTTGCTCAATGACAAAAAACGTTCAGTTTAGGGCTATCATGAACATGTTGCAATGTTTGATGTGGATTTTCACTGCTACAAATCCTACAGTTATGTATGTTAACCTTGCCACTTAAGTGAAAAGTCAACTCATCAGAAGTGATTTTGTCCACAAAATGTTCATCCTTATGTAATCGATTTAACATATCCGCACAGAAGTTCTTGGGGGCAATTTTACATTGTCTTTTATTGCTTGTACGATGATCAATCTGTACAGTTTCAAATGCAAACGGATTCTCACACATGCCAGACAGTTGTATGTGGGAGTTGCCGGGCCAATTTCATACAGCTGCTGACATAATGTTGTCTCACTCGCTCAACAACGTTGTCGGATGTGCTGGGACGACCTGATGATTTCCCATGTCTTACCGAGCAATCCGTTTCTACAAAACATTTATGCCACTTGTAAGCTGTAGATCTACTAGGAGGACCTATAGCGCACTTGGTACGGAAATTACGCTGAACTGTTGTCGCCGACTTTGATTTACAATCCAAAGCACACAGCTAGCATGCTGGGGTCCAGTGAAGGCAGCCATCTTTAACGCAACTGCCACTAGCACTCCTTACAGTGCGGTTCCGCACTGGCACTCTATGAGAGACAAAACCTGATATATTTCCATACAAATTGACACTACTATCACCTCTGTAGGTACTATGAATTAATACGAACTTTCAAAGTTGTAAAGACCTTTTTGAAACACCCTGTATCCAGGTATATTGTTAAATTATTAGCAGAGAAAAGAACAACAATCATTTTCAGGGAGGGCATATTGCTAATGAAGATTTACTGGGACAATTCTGTAAAAGTGTAGAGCAGCAATGGGTGGCAGAGAGGACTGTCTGGATATCTTGGGTGAACTGCTCTTGAATAATGTGAGAGTTCCCCGCCCCATCAGATTAAAGAAGACAATTGTAAAAATTCAGAGGCATGATCCTGGGGTTGCATTTGGCTGGTTCACTGATTATGAGAGTGTTATGAAGACATTGGATGATCTTGTTTGGTAATCTTTGGAAAGAAAGTAACACTTTTTTCCTCCCAGGAAACACTTTCTGGTAAAGAAACAATATTGCAGATTAATGAGATATTTTGTGGATAGTAAAATCTTTCAGTAACAACAAAGAAATTCAGAAAGACAAAGTATATATCCACTTGGTATAAAGAATGTGGATAAATCTTATATCCTACTTAAGGGCATGAGAATAGCATAAAACAGATTGGAATATACATGGAGATATTTATATCCCACACTGTCCTGAACGGTAACAAAAAGTGAATCACAAATTATGTACCAGCATCCCTTGCAATGCACTATACAATGACTTATGTAAATCATGAAATGCCTTCAAACAATGCAAATATGGTACAACAGTTATGTAATTTATAGGAAACTTCCACGCATGTCCAAAGGAACATAGCATCGAATTATATGCACAATGTCAAATACTGACTCTGCGGTAAACATACTTCTGTAAACATTCCACATCACCTGATAAGCAGACAAATAAGCCACCAGTCAATTCCTCAAACAACTGTTTCTTACACAGAGACTGGCTCATGCACAGGAGAAAGCTGAACTTCAGCAACAAAAATTCCACATATTTGTTATGAAACAGCAAATGAGAACATAGTTAAATGAAGAGAAATATGCATGTGAACACGCACACACACATGCCCACATGCACTACTATCACTACCTTTATACATGCTCTTACCTTAACCCTTTTCTTATTTTTAATGTCTTTTGACTCTTCAACATCAGACTGATCAGATACTTCCTTAAATTCTAGAGGACCACAATTAATATAGAAGCCACCATGTGCAGTTGTCATCTCCTCGGGAACAACTTCATCATACTGAAACATTTGCAAAAACATGTCTCACTACATATTAAACAGTAAGAAAAATAAGCTCTAGCTACCTTTATTTTATGACTAACATACTGCACTGTTAGAACAAACAAAAATGTGGTATTGGAAATGGTCTCGGTGAATTACTTCGTCTCTTTATGACTGCAAGAATAAAACGTCACACACGCACGCACACACAATTATTTCTGCTTTCACATCCAGATTCAACAAATAAATAATTTTTGAACAACATCAAGCAGTTGGGAACTTACAGATATACTGTCTTGAAATCATTGTACTATTGATGAATTTTGGTATTTATACATAAGCAGTGCCCTATTCACATCTCACGTGGCACGAAATGCCATGTCCATTTTCCTGGTTCTAGTAACACACGGTATCTGCAAAACAGACTGCAGTGCCACTTTCTTTAGCATTTTAATTAGCAGAACTGTATATGCATCTTCAAAATTTTTTGGAGCAATGAACACTCCATTAAATTTCAAGTGTGCAACCACAGAAACGTTACATTTTCTCCTGACATTTAGGCTGTATACTTTTCAGCCATATCCTCTGCGAGTGGGCTGACAACACTTACAATTCATGAAAGATGCAGAGAACCTCAAAAGTACACCCAACTCTTACACAACAATAAGTCAGGTGTGGCAGGGCAGCACATTGACAAAGCTCACTATTATGAAAACATATAAATTCTAGAGCTGATATTATCATCGTGGGACTCTGTGCTGAAGGAAGCAGTGAAAACTTGCTTCTCAAAAATCTTAATAGCAATTTCAGCCTGGATACATCATGGAATCCAGAACATTCTTTAATAAATTTGCAAAAATGTTACTACAGCTTAACTAATAATGGTACGTCAATAGCCCAGCAAAGAGTGACTGTGCAGCTACAGATTCAATTTATGTGTAGTTCTTTCCTACAGAGAAATGTCTTCATCCTGTGTATCTGTGGCAATATGTGCTTTGCTGCAGATGCACACACTAAATTTAAGGAATCAGCACAACTGTACCTGCTGTCACCTGGACTACATCATTAACAAATTCAGGACAATCAATGTACAGACTATCCTTTTTCCCCCAATCTTCAATATTTTGAACAGGGCAATCTTTTTTTAATATCTTATGTCTTCCCTGGATACCATTCTCACTGACATAACTTTTCACAGTCCTATTTTGATCTCAAAGGGTTCATATAACCACTCTTTGAATTGCACTTTAGACTTTAAAAGTAGTCAGTATACCCTTATTGTTAATTACAATTTTTTCATTAATTTGCATTCTTCAAAAATTGAATATTTACATATGGCCTTTTATCATATGCTATCTTCTTATTTTCAGATTGTGCATCTTTTGTAATATGAGACTGTCAAAAATATCCTTGATAGTCCCTAAATGTGTCAGAAGATCTGGACAGGTTAAGGAGGGAGAAGGGCAAAGAGAGGTGGGAAGTGGCAACAGGTAGCAGAAGGAACAGGCCTAGAACTAAGTCTGACAGTTTTGTGGTGAATCTCAAAAATAAGTTTGACCTGTTGCTTCAGTTAGAAACTGATGAGCCTCAAGCAGAGGTAGGTGTAGACAGGACACAACAAACTTTCAATAGGAAATTGAAAAAGAATGTAGGAAAGTCATCGAAAAGGAAGAAAGTTTTGTTGTTAGGCAGTTCTCATGCCAGAGGTGTAGGCCAACTTCTGCAGGAGGAATTAGGACCAGAATACCAGGTCACAAATTTTTTCAAACCAAGTGCTAGTCTGGATCAGGTGACAGAGGATTTAGGTTCACTCTGTAAAGGATTTACCAGGGAAGACACCGTGGTTATTGTGGGAGGGCCAGGGAACAGCATCGACAGAGATCCTGGGTACAGTATAGAGTGTGACCTGGTAAAGATTGCGTCGGCATCGAGACACACCAGTGTTGAATTTGTATCTGTCCTGAGACGCCATGACCGGCCTCATTTGAACTCTTCTGTTGGGAGAGTTAATTTGGAGTTGGAACGGCTGCTTGGGTCGGGTGCGGGGGCTCATATTGGTGTGGTTCCTGTTGATTATCTCAGTAGGTGGGACTATACCAGGCACGGCCTACATCTCAACAGGAAAGGGAAGGGGAAACTGGCTGGGGTAATAGCAGGAAATTCAAGGGGGGGAGGCACTGCCATGAATGGTAAAATACCAGTGGTTACAGGTGTTGGAGCAGCACCTTTTTTAGGATAGGTAAGACAGAAAGATGTCAAGTTCTACGAGAGGTCAGGATTGAAACAAATCTTCAGTTTAGGAAAGAAATTAAACAGCACAATTCTAGCACATTTGATCACCAATCACAGCTATCAATTATAAATTTTCACCAATCACCAGAAATTTTATCTCCACCAAGTTGTATCTCAGTCCTAGGTAATTTCATTGATGAATTAAAGTCACCCAACCCAGTTGACATAATCTGCCTCTCTGAACACCATGTGACCACTGGTACAGGAACTAGGCCTAAGCACAATGAGAAACTCAGACAGGAGAGTACTGCAAATGTTAGAATAAGGAAAGGTTCTCATAAAAGTATAATTAAAAATAATGTAAGTATATTTCATCAAAATATTGGGAGTTTAAAGAATAAAGTAGATGAGCTTCTGGTTTGTTTAGAAGATTTAGAAGCTGAGAATGAAATAGATATACTATGCCTGTCTGAGCATCACATTGTTACTGATATGGATAAGGTAAATATAAGTGGATATAAGCTCTCTGCACATGTAATGTGAGAAAATATGGAGAATGGAGGAGTTGCCATATATGTCAAAAGTTATCATTATGCAAAAAGTATAGAAACAAAAAAGTTTTGTGTAGAGAAACATACAGAAGCATGTGCCTGTGAGCTTAAATTAAATAAAGGCACATTTATAATTGTAACTGTATATAGGTCCCCATCAGGAAATTTTCATCTATTTCTGAAAAATTTGGACTCCTTGTTGTGCTATCTGTCAGACAGGGGAAGCAAATTATTATTTGTGGGGACTTCAATGTAGATTCTCTGAAAGAGGGTAATAGGAAAAATGACCTTGAAGTATTACTCGGTTCTTTCAATCTGACACCCGTTATTGATTTTCCTACTCGGGTGGTAAAGGATAGCAGCTCACTGATAGATAACTTCTTTATAGACCAAGATAAGTTTAACCAGATAAATGCTCAGCCTGTTGAGAATGGTCTTTTTGATCATGGTGCTCAGCTAGTTACAATATATGACATAGCTCCATTCAGCAATACTAAACAGTCCTCCAAAGTAGTACGTTCAGTCAACGATTTAACAATTGCAAATTTCAGGGAAAGCCTACAGCAGTTAGACTGGGATGAGGTGTACCGTGAACCTGATGCCAATTTAAAATATAATTTATTTCATGACATTTTTGTAAATGCATTTGAAAACTGCTTCCCCAAGAAAATAGTTAAATATACTCATAAGAAACCTTGTAACAAACCATGGCTTACTAAGGGTATAAAAATATCTTGTAACCAGAAAAGGGAAATGTATCTGACAGCAAGAAAGAGTAGTGACCCAGAAACTATCAAAAATTATAAAAACTACTGTGTTATATTAAGAAAAGTTATTAAAAGTCCAGGAGTATGTGTATCATGTCTGAAATCAGCAACTCTGATAATAAAATTAAAACAATTTGGAATATTATTAAAAGAGAAACAGGTCAACCAAGAGCAGTGGAAGACAGTATTACCATCAAATTGAAAGAAAACTTTACGAACAAAAAGTCAGAAGTTGAAAATATTTTTAATAATCATTTTCTAAATGTTGTGGATATAGTAGGATCCAGGTGTTCATTAGAAGATGCTAGGCTGTTAATGGAAGAGGCCATACCTATGCAATTTGATACAATTGAAATCTCACCCACTTCTCCCTCTGAAATTAGGAAAATAATAAACTTGCTTAAAAGCAAAAACTCTCATGGAATTGACGGCATTTCCAGCAAAATACTAAAAGCTTGTTCTCAACAGATAAGTAAGATTCTCAGCCACCTGTGTAATAGCTCTCTGGAACAGGGCATTTTCCCTGATAGACTGAAATATGCTATTGTTATACCTTTGCATAAAAAGGGGGATAGATCTGATGTCAACAATTACCGTCCAATCTCCCTTCTAACAGCTTTATCGAAAATTTTTGAGAAAGTAATGTATTCAAGAGTAGCTTCACATACCTGTAAAAATGAAGTACTAACAAAATGTCAGTTTGGTTTCCAGAAAGGTTTTTCAACAGAAAATGCCATATATGCTTTCACCAGTCAAATTTTGAATGATCTGAATAACCGAACACCACCCATTGGGATTTTTTGTGATCTCTCAAAGGCTTTTGATTGTGTAAATCATGAAATTCTGCTAGACAAGCTCAAGTATTGTGGCATGAGTGGGACAGTGCACAAATGGTTTAATTCGTACCTAACTGGAAGAGTGCAGAAAGTTGAAATAAGTAGTTCTCGTAACATGCAAAGATCAGCACATTCCTCAAACTGGGGAACTATCAAGAATGGGGTTCCACAAGGGTCAGTCTTGGGTCCTTTGTTGTTCTTATTATATATTAATGACTTGCCATTCTATATTCATGAAGAGGCAAAGTTAGTTCTCTTTGCTGATGATACAAGTATAGTAATCACACCTGACAAACAAGAATTAACTGATGAAATTGTCAATACTGTCTTTCAGAAAATTACTAAGTGGTTCCTTGTAAACGGACTCTCACTGAATTTTGATAAGACACAGTACATACAGTTCCGTACAGGGAATGGTATGACGCCATTAATAAATACAGACCTTAATCAGAAGCATATAGCTAAGGTAGAATATTCCAAATTTTTAGGTGTGTCCATTGATGAGAGATTAAATTGGAAGAAACACATTGATGATCTGCTGAAACGTTTGAGTTCAGCTACTTATGCAATAAGGGTCATTGCAAATTTTGGTGATAAACATCTTAGTAAATTAGCTTACTACGCCTATTTTCACTCATTGCTTTCATATGGCATCATACACTCCTGGAAATTGAAATAAGAACACCGTGAATTCATTGTCCCAGGAAGGGGAAACTTTATTGACACATTCCTGGGGTCAGATACATCACATGATCACACTGACAGAACCACAGGCACATAGACACAGGCAACAGAGCATGCACAATGTCGGCACTAGTACAGTGTATATCCACCTTTCGCAGCAATGCAGGCTGCTATTCTCCCATGGAGACGATCGTAGAGATGCTGGATGTAGTCCTGTGGAACGGCTTGCCATGCCATTTCCACCTGGCGCCTCAGTTGGACCAGAGTTCGTGCTGGACGTGCAGACCGCGTGAGACGACGCTTCATCCAGTCCCAAACATGCTCAATGGGGGACAGATCCGGAGATCTTGCTGGCCAGGGTAGTTGACTTACACCTTCTAGAGCACGTTGGGTGGCACGGGATACATGCGGACGTGCATTGTCCTGTTGGAACAGCAAGTTCCCTTGCCGGTCTAGGAATGGTAGAACGATGGGTTCGATGACGGTTTGGATGTACCGTGCACTATTCAGTGTCCCCTCGACGATCACCAGTGGTGTACGGCCAGTGTAGGAGATCGCTCCCCACACCATGATGCCGGGTGTTGGCCCTGTGTGCCTCGGTCGTATGCAGTCCTGATTGTGGCGCTCACCTGCACGGCGCCAAACACGCATACGACCATCATTGGCACCAAGGCAGAGGCGACTCTCATCGCTGAAGACGACACGTCTCCATTCGTCCCTCCATTCATGCCTGTCGCGACACCACTGGAGGCGGGCTGCACGATGTTGGGGCGTGAGCGGAAGACGGCCTAACGGTGTGCGGGACCGTAGCCCAGCTTCATGGAGACGGTTGCGAATGGTCCTCACCGATACCCCAGGAGCAACAGTGTCCCTAATTTGCTGGGAAGTGGCGGTGCGGTCCCCTACGGCACTGCGTAGGATCCTACGGTCTTGGCGTGCATCCGTGCGTCGCTGCGGTCCGGTCCCAGGTCGACGGGCACGTGCACCTTCCGCCGACCACTGGCAACAACATCGATGTACTGTGGAGACCTCACGCCCCACGTGTTGAGCAATTCGGCGGTACGTCCACCCGGCCTCCCGCATGCCCACTATATGCTCTCGCTCAAAGTCCGTCAACTGCACATACGGTTCACGTCCACGCTGTCGTGGCATGCTACCAGTGTTAAAGACTGCGATGGAGCTCCGTATGCCACGGCAAACTGGCTGACACTGACGGCGGCGGTGCACAAATGCTGCGCAGCTAGCGCCATTCGACGGCCAACACCGCGGTTCCTGGTGTGCCCACTGTGCCGTGCGTGTGATCATTGCTTGTACAGCCCTCTCACAGTGTCCGGAGCAAGTATGGTGGGTCTGACACACCAGTGTCAATGTGTTCTTTTTTCCATTTCCAGGAGTGTATTTTGGGGGAATTCATCACTGAGGAATAAAGTATTTATTGCACAAAAGCGTGTAATCAGAATAATAGCTGGAGTCCACCCAAGATCATCCTGCAGACATTTATTTAAGGATCTAGGGATATTCACAGTAGCTTCTCAGTATATATACTCTCTTATGAAATTTGATATTAACAACCAAACCCAATTCAAAAGTAATAGCAGTGTGCATAACTACAATACTAGGAGAAAGGATGATCTTCACTATTCAAGATTAAATCTAACTTTGGCACAGAAAGGGGTGAATTATACTGGCACTAAAGTCTTTGGTCACTTACCAAATAGTATCAAAAGTCTGACAGATAACCAACAAGTATTTAAGAAGAAATTAAAAGAATTTCTGAATGACAATTCCTTCTACTCCATAGAGGAATTTTTAGATATAAATTAAGAAAAAAAATTTTTTTTTTTAAATTAAAAAATAAAAATAAAAAATAAAGAAAACCAAAAAACACAAAAAATAAAGTTGTTATATTAACTTAAGTATGTTGTTAAATTAACCTAATTATGTCATGTATTGGAAAATTCAACTCGTTCCACATCATTACGAAATATCGTATTCATGATCCATGGAACTAGTATTAATCTAATCTAATCTAATCAGATATTCTTCAAATCCCTTTAGGACGCACAGAAATAAGATTTTTTTTCTGGGTGGTGGTGTACTATAATAAGTGGATCAATGCTAGCTTCCCGTTTTATTTTAGTGTAGCTATTAGTTTTATCCCAAAGTCCAGTATGGTCTACTCCTTGTTCTGGAGCAGATTAAATAATTCCACAACTTCACAATATCTCACATACCAATGTAATTGATAGCTTCAATGTCGAAGTGTGGCACAATATTACATCTTATTTCTTGTGCCCATACAAGTCATATTTCAGAACATCTGATGACTGGCAGAGACTGTGTGAAGGCCTTTTTAAAATTCTTAAATAGAGTTAAATGTGAGTTGAAATATAAAAGGAATGAGTAAATGTAAAAACTATTAAGAAAGAGATAACAAATGTAAGTGATTGTACTAATGAACATGCTGGATCTTCAAAATAGTATTAACTACATCCAGCTCATGAGAGTCAATGAGGAACAATGAATGACGTTCTATCTTCTTAGAAAGATAGCTGTTTGTTCTTGAGGCAAGGGATAACCCAGTTAGCAGAAGTTAGTGGTGTGTGGCAGATCTATCATGTGTGGACTGCAGACATAATGGCACTGTGATAGTGCAGTTTCTTTCTTTCTTTCTTTCTTTTTGAGTGATTAAATCTTAGTAAATTTTGTTTTTGATACAACTTTGCAGTCAGCTGTGATATAAACTAAATTCCATAGTACAGAGTAGTATTTTTTAGACTTGTGCTAATCTTGATTCTGTGAAAGTACAATGGGTCACTTTTTCTGAAGTTCGTAACTCACTTTCCAGTACTACTGTCAAACTCACCTCTATGGCCGAACATTGGAGGATATGGTGGCACTGAAATTTCTAAATTTTGTTTAAAGAGCTCACATTTGAGCATAAATGCAATTTGTCGTCATCGAGGGTTGGATGAAGCTCGCAACCAATGTACAAAGCTGTGCACCTGGGGGAAGGTATCCCCTAGCAGACATGTTTTTAATTGCCCAGGTGTTGTAAATAACAGCCGAAGACACAATGTGATGACATGGGACAGCCACTCGCAGGTTGTAAAGTTTCGTGTGCTGAAGCTGCAGACTGCCGTTTCCCCAAAGTCAAAATATTCAAACTAAACAACCAGACTGGTTACAGAAATTGAACGTTCTTAATTGCATGCTACCACACCTTAACACGGTTAGCACACAGTTAGAACACAGTTCTCGATAAATAGAGTGATGGAATCTTGACTTAACCAATCACTATACACTACTAAAATTTTTCCCTTGTGTTTTTTTAATATTAGCCCAGAATGTCAATTATTTGTCATGGGGCAAGCTGAAATTTACAAGTTACAAGTTACCAGATTTCAATTTTACACAAGAAGAAACACATTACAGATCACAAATTTTACACAGAAAACTTAAAATGATAAATTCAACAAAAAGTTCATTCAAATAATTTATTATGTGAAAACTCCACAAATCTATCAATATTCAAATTGTAACTTTCAGAGCACCGCTCCATTTTCCAGAATGATGTCTCTTCGATAACTGATGGATGATGATTTCCACTGTCTGCTCTGCTAATCCGCAGTCACATTCAGGGCTACTGACAATGTCTCATCTGTGAATGGTAGCGTGGCCTTGTCTGGATCCTCTTTAGGTGGCCCCGATCTTACTGAGCGCTGTGGATCCTGGCACTGCCATGCAATACCTCAGACCAGACATTTCAAGTGACTTCCATAATATGAATTCGACCCTCACTACTGAAATAAAACAACCCTTTTGTTTTACATTCCTGTTTTGAAAGTTCTGTAATTCCAATGGTATCTAATAAGTGATTTCGCGTAGTACATTAAATCTCGTAAAATTTATTATTCCATTTGTTAACTAGTAAGTCTTGCTTGTCCAATATATGTTCACAATATTTTGCATTTACAAATGAAGCCATAATTAAGACAATTTAGGTTAGCATTGTTATCTTTCAGTATTTTATATAATGCGATGTATATCGTATGTAGAAGTCTTTTCTACTGTATACGGCTGTTTTGGCATAAAATAAGCACGGTTTTGTTGATAGTTACTCATAAAAATGTTAAACTTTTAATTGTTAATTTAATAAATTTGCACTAGTTTGTTGACTTGATTGTTAACAAACGTATAAAATAGGAGGAGCACAAGACTCAAGGGGAGACAGTTGGAGACAGTTTTGAGACGCAACCACTGCGTCGCATGTCTGTGCAAAAATGTAATTGTTGTAATACAGTATTGTGACTATGTAGCCTGTAATGTGGAGTGGGCTCCCACTAAGAAGAAATGGTTCACCTTGTCATAAATAGACCACTATAAAAATGACTTGGTTCCTGAATTATTTCATGGAATTCACGTAACTTGATCCAGTTAGCAGATGAAATGGACCGAGGCAACGACCGCTTCAGCAGCAGCAGCAGCAGCAGGGAGCAAATTACTCCGAGTTACACCGAACTAAGATACGTATAAAAAATCAACTGAACTATATAAGTGTCACTGCAGAACTAATTGCTAAAGTGTAATGTTTTGGGAACTGTTCTAGCAGTAAACATTTGCATTTGTCTCAAAGTAATTCTCTGGGTGGTGGAGACCAATGTGATCAGTAAGAAACACCCCCATGATCACATGTTTTTTTTATGTCTATGGAACACAAGAACAACAACCAATTTTTGAGGTTTTTTGTTTAAATCAAATAATCTCTTTTCAATGTTGAAAGTTTTCACCCCAGCAAAATTTCACTGTCTTCTCCACGTAACAGTAAGTCTCGTTACATTACCCCAGCAGAAGTAATGTCCATCATAAAATCTTTAAAATCGAAAACATCTAGTGAGGATGACGAAATATCAACGAAGTTAATTAAAGAATGTGATTCTGAGTTAAGTAACATATTAAGCTACCTGTGGAACCAGTCGTTTATCAGTGGAGTATTTCCTGAATGATTTAAATATGCTGAAGTTAAGCCACTGTTTAAGAAGGGAGATAAAGGAATAGCATCAAATTTCCATCCAATTTCACTTTTGCTAGCATTCTCAAAAATTTTTGGAAAGGTAATGTACAATCGGCTTTATGACCATCTTATCACAAATAACATACTGTCAAAGTCACAGTTTGGATTTCTAAAGGGTTCCGATATTGAGAAGGCTATCTACACTAACAGTGAAAATGTACTTAATTCATTAGACAAAAAATTGCAGGCAACTGGTATGTTTTGTGATCTGTCAAAGGCATTTGACTGTGTAAATCACAATATCTTTTTGAGTGAATTAGAATATTACAGTATAACAGGAAATGGTTCAAATCTTATATCTCTGGCAAGAAACAAAGGGTGTTATTAGGAAAGAGACATGTATTAAGCTATCAGGCATCATCCAATTGGGAACTAATTACATGTGGGGTCCCACAATGTTCCGTCTTAGGGCCCTTACTTTTTCTTGTGTATATCAATGACCTTTCATCAGTAACATTACCAGATGCCAAGTTTGTTTTGTTTACCGATGATACAAACATTGCAATAAATAGCAAATCGTGTAGTCTTCGTAAGATCAGCTAATAAATTTTTTGTGGACATTAATCACTGGTTCCTAGCCAATTCTTACCCCCTAAACTTTAAAACACACACTACATGCAGTTCAGAATTTGTAAGGGGTGTCCCACGAGTATATGCCTAACATACGATGACAAGCAGACAGAAGAAGTGGACAGTGTTAAATTCTTGGGATTACAGCTTGATAATAAATTCAACTGGGAGGAGTACACACCAGAACTGCTGAAGTGTCTTGTTGTTGTTTTCAATCCACAAACTGGTTTGATGCAGCTCTCCATGCTACTATATCCTGTGCAAGCTCCATCATCTCCCAGTACCTACTGCAATTTACATCCTTCTGAATCTGCTTAGTGTATTGGTCTCTTGGTCTCCCTCTACGATTTTTACCCTCCACGCTGCCCCTTGATGCCCCAGAACTTGTCCTACCAACCGGTCCCTTCTTCTTGTCGAGTTGTGCCACAAACTCCCCTTCTCCCCAATTCCATTCAATACCTCCTCATTAGTTATGTGACCTACCCATCTAATCTTCAGCATTCTTCTGTAGCACCACATTTCAAAAGCTTCTATTCTCTTCTTGTCCAAACTATTTATTGTCCATGTTTCACTTCCATACATGGCTACACTCCATACAAATACTTTCAGAAATGACTTCCTGACACTTACAGAATTTGAAAAAGAGTATTCCAGTCAACAGTGTCAAAAGCTTTCTCTAAGTCTACAAATGCTAGAAACATAGGTTTGTCTTTCCTTAATCTAGCCTCTAAGATAAGTCGTAGGATCCATATTGCCTCACGTGTTCCAACATTTCTACAGAATCCAAACTGATCTTCCCTGAGGTTGGCTTCTACCAGTTTTTCCATTCGTTTGTAAAGAATTCGTATTAGTATTTTGCAGCCGTGCCTTATTAAACTGGTAGTTCAGTAATTTTCACATCTGTCAACACCTGCTTTCTTTGGAATTGGAATGATTATATTCTTCTTGAAGTCTGAGGGTATTTCGCCTGTCTCATACAACTTGCCACCAGATGGTAGTTTTGTCAGGGCTGGCTCTCCCAAGGCTATCAGTAGTTCTAATGGAATGTTGTCTACTGCCGGGGCCTTGTTTCGACTTACATCTTTCAGCGCTCTGTCAAATTCTTCATGTAGTATCGTATCTCCCATTTCATCTTCATCTACATCTACATCTACATCCTCTTCCATTTCCATAATATAGTCCTCAAGATCATCACCCTTGTATAGACCCTCTATATACCTCTTCCACCTTTCTACTTTCCCTTCTTTGCTTAGAACTGGGTTTCCATCTGAGCTCTTGATATTCATGCATGTGGTTCTCTTTTCTCCAAAGGTCTCTCTAATTTTCCTGTAGGCAGTATCTATATTACCCCTAGTGATATATGCCTCTACATTCTTACATTTGTCTTCTAGCCATCCTTGCTTAATCTCATTTTTGAGACGTTTGTATTCCTTTTTGCCTGCTTCACTTACTGCATTTTTGTATTTTCTCCTTTCGTCAATTAAAAATCAATATATCTTCTGTTGCCCAAGGATTTCTATAAGCCCTCTTCTTTTTACCTACTTGATCCTCTGCTTTCTGCGTCTTAACAAATCTCTATTTGCAATGCGAATTCTGTCAGACACAGGGGATATAAAAATGAAAACGCTGGCATACTATACTACATTTCATTCCATAATGTCATATGGGATTATTTTTTGGGGTAATTCGTCAAGCCCAGCTAAAGTTTCCAGACACAAAAACATGCAGTAAGAGTTACATGTGGTGTGCACTCAAGAACATCCTGCAGAAGCCTGTTTAACAAGCTATTACTTCCCAATATATTTATTCCTTAATGAAATTTGTCATTAAAAATATATCACTTTTTCAAACCAACAGCTCAATTCATGGAATCAATACTAGAAATAAGAATAACCTCCAAAAGGATTTAAAGTCACTTACTCTTGTACAAAAAGGTGTGCATTATTCAGGAACACAGATTTTCAGTAACTTGCCAGCAGCCATAAAAAGATTAACAACCAATGAAATTCAGTTTAAGAGAAGCCTACAGGATTTGTTGGTGGCCAACTCCTACTACTCTATTGAATTTCTCAGTAGAAACAACTGATTTGTGTGTGTGTACAATCTAACTTATGCAGCATTTCAGTGCAGTAATGTGTTCACTGTAAATAAGTATGGTAGTAGTTCTATTATATGTTTATTACCTCATAAAATTTAAAAAAAGAATTTTTTAAATTTTAAATTCAGTGCATTAATGTGATCTTAGTAAATGAGTGTATGTAAAATAAATCTTTCATATAGTGGTTATTTATATATATATATATATAACACTCTCTACTTGGGACCTGTGGAAGGTACATCAGCTTATTTGTTTCGGTTGTACATATTTGTCATGTATTATTGTTTTTCTAACATGTTCTACATCCTGGAGGGCCTCCTCACCACGCACCAACTGGAATTAAAGTCAATCTTATCTAATCTAAACTGATGCAGTAGGAACTTCAGAGGTATTACAATCAAAATATGTTAGTAATTACTATTAAAAACAGTCTTGATCACGATTTATTTAACAAGGTGACTCAATGGTCTGAAGATGACCACAGTAGTGGTCAAAACCGGTCACCTTGTTAAATAAATCGCGATCAAGACTGTTTTTAATAGAAATTATTTATAAGACATTGATCACTGCTATTCCCATAATGCATTCAAAAGTAAAACTTGTTAGATTTCACCTCTCTTTCCATGTTTTCTCTGGAGTAGGGGTTGAGCTACCCCAGCATATCATCCTCCCATACAGACCTACAGTACTCCAAATGACAGTGTGGAAAACTATCCAATACCGTTTGCATTGAAAGTACTATTCAGAGTATGGGGGCGTGAAAAGTTGTTCCATTCTGTTGTCTACTGTCGTCTCAGGTCCGGCAGAGCAGTATCTCCAAGAGCATGGATCCAAGATGTCTGTACGAGTTTCAGCATTCCAATTATAATGTGCACTGACTCTTTTAGATGTACATCGATTTTGTTGGTATGTTTGCTTCTGTACGATATTGGCACAAATACTTTGCAGTTTAATACAATAGTGATTTTGCAGCTGTGTAAAGGATATTTGTTTGCAGTCGCCTGGCTGTTTGTGCCAATTTCCTCCCGTTATTTTTGATCTTTAATCTTAGTCCAATATTGCTACATTATTCTTCATTGAACTTCTTTACATTATTTAGAATTATCAGCCAAAATCTATGAAAGACAGCTAACAGTATAGGCATTTCAGAATTTCTCCCTCTGGTAGATACGCAAGTCAAAGCAAAGCATGTTGTAAATGAGTTCTTGGTAAAGAAGGAGCAAAGCTGTCCGACATACCATCAAGTCTACAGAATGTTGTGTATTGTGCACAGTTGGATGGATAAATTTATTGAAGGGGTAAGTAGCATTAATAAATTTATCCATCCAACTGTGCACAATACACAACATTCTGTAGACTTGAGGGTATGTCGGACAGCTTTGCTCCTTCTTTACCAAGAACTCATTTACAACATTTATTGAAGGAGTAAGTAGCATTAACCCCCCCCCCCCCCCCCCCCATGAACCATGGACCTTGCTGTTGGTGGGGAGGCTTGCGTGCCTCAGCGATACAGATAGCCGTACCGTAGGTGCAACCACAACGGAGGGGTATCTGTTGAGAGGCCAGACAAACGTGTGGTTCCTGAAGAGGGGCAGCAGCCTTTTCAGTAGTTGCAAGGGCAACAGTCTGGATGATTGACTGATCTGGCCTTGTAACAATAACCAAAACGGCCTTGCTGTGCTGGTACTGCGAACGGCTGAAAGCAAGGGGAAACTACAGCCGTAATTTTTCCCGAGGGCATGCAGCTTTACTGTATGATTACATGATGATGGCGTCCTCTTGGGTAAAATATTCCGGAGGTAAAATAGTCCCCCATTCGGATCTCCGGGCGGGGACTACTCAAGAGGATGTCGTTATCAGGAGAAAGAAAACTGGCGTTCTACGGATCGGAGCGTGGAATGTCAGATCCCTTAATCGGGCAGGTAGGTTAGAAAATTTAAAAAGGGAAATGGATAGGTTGAAGTTAGATATAGTGGGAATTAGTGAAGTTCGGTGGCAGGAGGAACAAGACTTCTGGTCAGCTGACTACAGGGTTATAAACACAAAATCAAGTAGGGGGAATGCAGGAGTAGGTTTAATAATGAATAGGAAAATAGGAATGCGGGTAAGCTACTACAAACAGCATAGTGAACGCATTATTGTGGCCAAGATAGATACGAAGCCCACGCCTACTACAGTAGTACAAGTTTATATGCCAACTAGCTCTGCAGATGCGAAGAAATTGAAGAAATGTATGATGAAATAAAAGAAATTATTCAGATTGTGAAGGGAGACGAAAATTTAATAGTCATGGGTGACTGGAATTCGAGTGTAGGAAATGGGAGAGAAGGAAACATAGTAGGTGAATATGGATTGGGGGACAGAAATGAAAGAGGAAGCCGCCTGGTCGAATTTTGCACAGAGCACAACATAATCATAACTAACACTTGGTTTAAGAATCATGAAAGAAGGTTGTATACATGGAACAACCCTGGAGATACTAAAAGGTATCAGATAGATTATATAATGGTAAGACAGAGATTTAGGAACCAGGTTTTAAATTGTAAGACATTTCCAGGGGCAGATGTGAACTCTGACCACAATCTATTGGTTATGACCTGTAGATTAAAACTGAAGAAACTGCAAAAAGGTGGGAATTTAAGGAGATGGGACCTAGATAAACTAAAAGAACCAGAGGTTGTACAGAGATTCAGGGAGAGCATAAGGGAGCAATTGACAGGAATGGGGGAAATAAATACAGTAGAAGAAGAATGGGTAGCTTTGAGGGATGAAGTAGTGAAGGCAGCAGAGGATCAAGTAGGTAAAAAGACGAGGGCTAGTAGAAATCCTTGGGTAACAGAAGAAATATTGAATTTAATTGATGAAAGGAGAAAATATAAAAATGCAGTAAGTGAAACAGGCAAAAAGGAATACAAACGTCTCAAAAATGAGATCGACAGGAAGTGCAAAATGGCTAAGCAGGGATGGCTAGAGGACAAATGTAAGGATGTAGAGGCCTATCTCACTAGGGTTAAGATAGATACCGCCTACAGGAAAATTAAAGAGACCTTTGGAGATAAGAGAACGACTTGTATGAATATCAAGAGCTCAGATGGAAACCCAGTTCTAAGCAAAGAAGGGAAAGCAGAAAGGTGGAAGGAGTATATAGAGGGTCTATACAAGGGCGATGTACTTGAGGACAATGTTATGGAAATGGAAGAGGATGTAGATGAAGATGAAATGGGAGATATGATACTGCGTGAAGAGTTTGACAGAGCACTGAAAGACCTGAGTCGAAACAAGGCCCCCGGAGTAGACAATATTCCATTGGAACTACTGACGGCCGTGGGAGAGCCAGTCCTGACAAAACTCTACCATCTGGTGAGCAAGATGTACGAAACAGGCGAAATACCCTCAGACTTCAAGAAGAATATAATAATTCCAATCCCAAAGAAAGCAGGTGTTGACAGATGTGAAAATTACCGAACTATCAGCTTAATAAGTCACAGCTGCAAAATACTAACACGAATTCTTTCCAGACGAATGGAAAAACTAGTAGAAGCCAACCTCGGGGAAGATCAGTTTGGATTCCGTAGAAACACTGGAACACGTGAGGCAATACTGACCTTACGACTTATCTTAGAAGAAAGATTAAGGAAAGGCAAACCTGCGTTTCTAGCATTTGTAGACTTAGAGAAAGCTTTTGACAATGTTGACTGGAATACTCTCTTTCAAATTCTAAAGGTGGCAGGGGTAAAATACAGGGAGCGAAAGGCTATTTACAATTTGTACAGAAACCAGATGGCAGTTATAAGAGTTGAGGGACATGAAAGGGAAGCAGTGGTTGGGAAGGGAGTAAGACAGGGTTGTAGCCTCTCCCCGATGTTGTTCAATCTGTATATTGAGCAAGCAGTAAAGGAAACAAAAGAAAAATTCGGAGTAGGTATTAAAATTCATGGAGAAGAAATAAAAACTTTGAGGTTCGCTGATGACATTGTAATTCTGTCAGAGACAGCAAAGGACTTGGAAGAGCAATTGAATGGAATGGACAGTGTCTTGAAAGGAGGATATAAGATGAACATCAACAAAAGCAAAACCAGGATAATGGAATGTAGTCTAATTAAGTCGGGTGATGCTGAGGGAATTAGATTAGGAAATGAGGCACTTAAAGTAGTAAAGGAGTTTTGCTATTTGGGGAGCAAAATAACTGATGATGGTCGAAGTAGAGAGGATATAAAATGTAGGCTGGCAATGGCAAGGAAAGCGTTTCTGAAGAAGAGAAATTTGTTAACATCCAGTATTGATTTAAGTGTCAGGAAGTCATTTCTGAAAGTATTTGTATGGAGTGTAGCCATGTATGGAAGTGAAACATGGACGATAAATAGTTTGGACAAGAAGAGAATAGAAGCTTTCGAAATGTGGTGCTACAGAAGAATGCTGAAGATTAGATGGGTAGATCACATAACTAATGAGGAAGTATTGAATAGGATTGGGGAGAAGAGAAGTTTGTGGCACAACTTGACCAGAAGAAGGGATCGGTTGGTAGGACATGTTCTGAGGCATCAAGGGATCACCCGTTTAGTATTGGAGGGCAGCGTGGAGGGTAAAAATCGTAGAGGGAGACCAAGAGATGAATACACTAAGCAGATTCAGAAGGATGTAGGTTGCAGTAGGTACTGGGAGATGAAAAAGCTTGCACAGGGTAGAGTAGCATGGAGAGCTGCATCAAACCAGTCTCGGGACTGAGGACCACAACAACAACAAGTAGCATTAAAAAAAAAAAAAAAAAAAAAAAAAAAAAAAAAAAAAAAAAAAAAAAAAAAAAAAAAAAAGAGCCGTGGAAATTGTCATTTGCGCACCTGATTTTTTTTTACACACACACACACACACACACACACGACGATGCCCATATTTTGATTTTAATGAAGATTAATACTGAACAGTTTTGTATAAAGGAAAAGTAGCTCTAGCAACAACTGTAATTTCCAAACACTACATTAGTTAATAAGTAAATTTTTGCATTACTTTCAATACTGTTCCCATACACACTGCGTCTCAGTTCCATTAGAGCTGTGGCTATGAAAAATACAAGTCATGAATTATGTTCACAAAATCACTGTGTTCATTCAAAATAGTCTATCCTTGAATCAATTACAGGGTGTTCATAAAGTCCCTTTACAACTTCAAAATTTTATTACAACAGTAGTTGAAATATTTTAACAAAATTTCTTTTATTGTAATCATTGTTCACTAAAGTTTTTATATGTACTAAAACTTTTTATTTCAGATACTCTGTTTATGGAAGGAACTGAACCTCTATAAAATGGGAACTCCTCAAGAGAAGGCACACTGTATGTCCTGGTTTACTGAGACAAAATCGGATGTTCAGACTAAACGAAACTTCAGAATGAAATATGGAAGAGATCCACCATCGCACCCTTCAATCTGTGCATGGCACAAAAACATTGATGGAGACAGGGACAGTGTTGGATAAAGGGAGAAGTGGGTGACCAAGAACATCCGAGGAAAACATCAATCGCATTTTAAACATCTTCAGTTGTTCACCTAAGAAGTCCATCCGCATTGCTGCCAGACAGTTGCAACTACCACGTTCAACTGTGCATAAGGTCCTCCGGTTGTACATTTACAAAGCGCAACTGTTACAGACACTTGAGCCAATGACAAGCCAAAATGGATAGCATTTGCTCTCAACACGCTGGAACGCCTTTTGGAGGATGAAGTATTCCTCAAGAGTTTGTTTCAGTGACGAGGCAACTTTTCATGTTTCTGGGACATTAAACAGACACAATGTGAGAATCTGGGGATCTGAACACCCCCATGTGACTAGGGAGCTTCACCGGTATAGTCCAAAAGTGAATGTATGGTGTGGAATCGTGTGCAACCGAATAATTGGTCCATTTTTCTTCAACAAGTCAACAATTGCGGTAGATGTTTACCTCGACTTTCTGACCAAATATGTAGCACCACAGTTGATTGACTTACAACCAACTATCATTTTCCAGCAAGATTGTGCACCACCACACTGAGGACTGCCTATTCGTCGGTTCCTCAACGAAACATTTCCAGGCAGATGGATGGGAGGGATGGGCCAATTCCTTGGCCACCGCGTTCGCCAGATATCACTCCCTTGAACTTTTTTTTATGGGGGTATGTAAAAGATATTGAGTATCAAACACAGATACGGGACATTGCTGACTTCAAGCAAACTACTCATAATGCCACTGCCACCTCTGATCACACTATGCTACAGCGAACATGGCAAGAAATTGAGTACTGTCTATGTGTTTTGTGCACCTAAAGGTGCCCATATAGAGGTCTATTAAACACTGTCAAAAAAACTTTTATAAAAACTAATTACAATAAAAGAAATATTAAAATATTTCAACAACTGCCGCTGTAATAAAATTTTGAAGTTGTAAAGGGACTTCATGGTCACCCTGTACATCTAAAATACTTTTAAAAGTGTTTTGAAACAATCACTGTGATCCTTTTTTGGAATTGCATTTAGTATCGCAGTACAATTTTCTTGGATGTCATTAATCATGTAGTAATGGTGTCCTTTCATTGCTAAGATCAATCTGGGGAATGACCTGAAGTAATTTGGGGCCAAATCTGGCAAATACAGTGGGTGATCCCACACCGTCATCTGTTTGCTGGCCAAAATCTTACACAAAATCTTCACTTTATGGGTTGGGACATTGTGGAGGAGAGACCAGGAACCAGCTACTGGTATTCAGGTCAAATTCAACGAATTCTTGCCCACAAACACAGAACTTAATGCAAAACATGATATTGCCTTGGTGCTCCACAGCCATTTTACATCAAGTGTCAGACACACTTTGTTACATTCGTGGTCAGGACGCTTGCTGCAGCTATGCTACATTTTGATCTTCTATATGGTTGTTGTTGAAACTTCAAGGATCGTAATGCCAAAACTCGCCAAGAGAAAGCATTGCAGTTTGGAATTTCCCAAAGGCAGTCCTTACGGAACTGCAACACCCAAGTATTCTTATTCGTAATATTTAAATATATTCATAAATATGTAACATCATTACAGCAGTCATACTGAATATAACTTATAAAAGAAACATTTCCATCTTTCTGTTTTTAATTTACATTCTTCTCTATACATAAAGTTCCACAAGAAACTGTATCTGTTTTATGCAATACTTCATTTGCTTCTCCTGCAAGTGCCTTTTAGAGCATAATTTTTGGTCTACTTTTTATATAAATTTTCTTACAGCATTTTATATTGAAGTTTTATTTATTTCAAAGAAATAGAATAAAAATATTTAGAATTTTCTTTATGCCACTTCAAAACTATGAAGGTCCCTAAGGAAACAATCTCTAAAATGAAATTACAGTCCAACAACACTAAAAAATAAATAAATAAATAAATAATAATAATAATAATAATAAAATAAAGACAGAAAAAATACTACTCTTCATGGTGTCCATACTGTGTGAGACACCTATATCGGCTTTGTTCAGTTGCTGTTAAATTTATTCCGGTAATGATATCTACATCACAATAACATAAAAAGGTCACATGAAGTGATATAACTGAGATTGTGGTTCATTGTGCATTATTTTTTGCGTTGTCTCGACTCATTCCCCGAGTTCATAGCGCCTATTTAGGCTGGTCAGTATATTTTTCTACCAGTTTACATTTTGTGTTAAGAGATGGCACTTGCCATACCCTATCACAAGTCCCGGTCTCTTTCTTCATATGGTGCAGTTGAATCATTAGTCTTCATGCTGCTGTGAGTAGGTGGTACTGAGTGAAATGTGTAACATACTGAATTCAAGACATCGGCTGTTATGCATTTATCATCACAGAGTTATCTGCATGCCAGTATTTCATTTCTGTCTTTGGCAAACACAAGCTAAGAATTTTACATTCTTTACAGATTTCCTTAAAGTGCTATCCTGTTCTGGATGAATGCTCATTGTAGTTATGGCACTTTATTTTTGAGGTATTCATACCGGTGTTTTCGCAAATTTTTGGTTTCTTTGTGATCATGCTGCCCTTGGGGCCTGGCAAGGGAGTTTAGTATTTAGTTTCTTATATACAGGATGCACATAAAGTTCAGAAACACTTTCAATTATTTATTCCACAAGAACTAAACATTGCACAGATGTCATACATACTGCATTTTGAAGAAAAACTCTGAAATGTTTTTATTTTTTTTATACAAACATTCGATATGCAAACCATGAGTGAGCCAGTACATGTCAATACAGTAATCGAATTCTTGCCATACCCATCCCAGCATGGCATCATCGACTGTGGCAGTTGCTTCCTGTATTCTCTCCCGGAGCTCTGCTACATCACGTGGTAGAGGCGGTACATATGCCAGATCTTTAAAGTGTCCCCACAGAAAAAGTCACATGGAGTGAGTTCTGGTGATCGGGGAGGCGATTTCATGAGCTCCAAAACACAGGAAGCTCGCTCCGCACCTGAACTTGCCATGTTTGCGACTAACACTGACTATTAGCAAGCTACCAAACTATGCTGTGCAGGTACACATGAAAAAAACTTTCAGGGTTTCTCTTCAAAATGACATATGTATGACATCTGTACAATGTTTGGTTCTTGTGCAATAAATAATTGAAAGTGTTCCCAGACTTTATGTACACCCTGTATTATGGTATCTACATAGTACTATTGTTTCAGGCTTTTTGTGTGGTAATAGTGGTTTTCTTAACATTTAAGTTTTGCTTTTATGCCTTTTTAAAAGTTTAGAGGTTCTTTTCACCATCTCCTCCTTTACTTCTGAACACAGTACATCCACATGTGTTTACTGCCACTTTCTGATTTTTAATCACACGTATATATCTTCATACTAACTTCATCTATTTCTATTCTTTCAATGTAGGTACCTTTGAACGAATGTCAGATTCAGCATAACTGACACGATGCTGTATAAATGTTTTGTTTGCTTTATTCTGTATATTGTTTGTATTTTCCCTGGTTCATTACTATTTGTACACTGCTGGCCACCGTAAATGCAACACCCTGAAGGAAGCATCCGAATCAAGTGAAATTTACACCATGGGTTTGCAGCGATGAGATATGCAACTGATTAGAATTTCAACGCAGACGCACATCACACGCGCCTTTGGCGCCACCTCATAGCGCCATTTAAGGCTTGGCGATTTCGACGAGTGTACAGGTTGTGGTAGATAAGTAATGAGACTGGCCGCCGCGCGGCGCCCCAGTCGCTCGCAGGGCGGTCTCCACCTGTACGTCACGTAGTGGGGGATCTGAGCTAACAATAGAATCGGTTCCCAGTCGCGTCGGAGCTCTGGTGCAGTGAGGGTCGAGCTTCGCATATTACGTTGTTTGTGTGCCCGTGACACTTGTGAAAACGCTGAAGATGGATCGCTCGATAGAACAGCGGTATGCAATCAAATTTTGCTTTCGCTTGGGCAAAACTGCTTCGGAAACTTTTGCTATGATTACGGAGGCCTACAAAGAAGACTCCCTATCAAGAGCTCAAGTGTTCCGGTGGTTTAATGAATTTAAAAATGGGAGGGAATCCGTTGAAGACATGGAACGATCTGTACGCCCTTCAACGAGTCGTGTGGATGAAACGGTGGCCAAAGTGAAAGACCTCATGGACCCCGACCGTCGTTTAAGTCTCAAAATAATCGCCGATGAGGTCTTCGTGAATAAATTTACGGTTCACCAAATTGTTACGCAAGATTTGATGATGAGGAAAGTTTGCGCAAAATTGGTTCCCCGAGTGCTCACCACCGAACAAAAGCAACAACGAGTGGACGTTTGCTGTGAGATGTTGAATGATTTGGAAAATAATCCACACTTTTTAGACAACGTAGTAACAGGCGACGAATCGTGGACATTCCAGTACGACCCGGAGACGAAAGCCCAGAACTCGGAGTGGCACACACCGGCATCCCTGCGGCCGAAGAAAGCAAGAATGTCAAAGTCCCGCATCAAGACAATGCTGATTGTGTTTCTCGACAAGCGGGGGTTAATTCACAAAGAGTTTGTGCCACAGGGGAAGACTGTCAATGCCGAATTCTACAAAGAAGTCCTTCAGCGATTGCACAGAGCCGTCAAATGGAAGCGACAGGACCTTGCTCAACGCTGGCGTCTCCACCACGACAACGCTCCGGCGCACACAGCGTTCCTCGTGACCTCCTACTTGACCCAAATTGGAGTTGAAGTTTTGCCACAGCCACCATACAGCCCTGACTTGAGTCCTCCTGATTTCTTCCTATTTCCGAAGGTCAAAAGATGCCTGAAGGGTCATCGGTTCGACGATATTCCGAACATCCAACGTGCTGTCACGAAGGTACTAACTGGGATAACTCGAACGGACTACAGTGGGGCCTATGAAGCTTGGAAAATGCGCTGGCAATGTTGTGTCGACGCCCAAGGCGAGTACTTTGAAGAATATTAACGTTTTGTACAAATTGGATCAATAAATTTGTTTTTCTAGACTGAGTCTCATTACTTATCTACCACACCCTGTACATTCGGCACGTGTGTTTACCTTGTGGTTGTTTCACAAGACGATCAGTTATGCCTCGTAGACAACAGCGAACATCGTTTGATCAAGTATCCGAGTTCGACAGAGGAAGGATAGTGGCTTACCAAGATTGTGGATTATCATACAGAGAAATCGCTAGTTGTGTTGGACGAAACCAAACAACTGTAATGCGGATATGTGACCGTTGGATGCAGGAGGGTACGACGGACTGACGTGGTCGATCGCATTCACCTCGGTGCACCACTGCACGTGCTGATAGGCAAATTGTGCGCATGGCAGTGACAGATCGCTCAGTGACATCCCGAACCATAGCACAGCACATTGCGTCTGTAACGCATCATCCAGTGTCTGCGCGTACCATTCGACGCCGTTTACAGCAGAGTGGTCTGTCCGCAAGACGTCCATTGCTTCATCTACCATTGACGCAGAACCACAGACGTCTCCGTCGCCAATGGTGTGATGACAGACGGATGTGGACGGCAGAATGGAATGACGTTGTCTTTACTGATGAGGCACGCTTCTGTCTGAAGCACTACGATGGTTGGATTCGAGTGTGGAGACACCGTGGAGAGAGGATGCTGGACAGCTGCATTATGCACCGCCACACTGGTCTCGCACCGGGTATTATGGTATGGGGCAGTATTGGATATTACTTTCGCACGCCTCTAGTATGCATTGCCGGTATTTTAAATAGCCGGCGCTACATATCCGAGGTGCTGGAGCCAGTTGTCCTTCCTTACCTTCAGGGCTCGGCCACAGCCATATTTCAACAGGATAATGCGCGACCACACGTGGCACGCATTGTCCAAAGGTTCTTCGTCAATAACCAGATTGACTTGCTTCCCTGGCCGGCTCGCTCTCCGGATCTTTCGCCGATAGAAAACATGTGGTCCATGGTTGCTCAACGAGTGACCCAGATTACATCCCCAGCTGCCACACCAGATGATCTTTGGCAACGTGTGGAAGCTGCTTGGGCTGCTGTACCCCAAGAACACATCCAATGTCTCTTTGACTCAATGCCGAGACGTGTGGCAGCGGTGATCTCCAACAATCGCGGCTACTCTGGCTACT